>NW_016107870.1:335864-340525 GCF_001604975.1 Cebus imitator
AAGGAAGGAAGGAAGGAAGCAAGGAAGGAAGGAAGCAAGGAAGGAAGGAAGCAAGGAAGGAAGGAAGGAAGCAAGGAAGGAAGGAAGGAAGGAAGCAAGGAAGGAAGGAAGGGAAAGAAAGAAAGAGGGAAAGGGAGAGGAAGGAAGGAAGGAAGGAAGGAAGGAAGGAAAAGAAAGAAAAAAGAGAAAAAGGAAGGAAAGAAGGAAGGAAGAAAGAAAAAAGAAAAGAAAGCCAGCTGGGCACAGTGGCTCACACCTGTAATCCCAGCACTTTGGGAGGCTGAGGCAGGTGGATCACTTGAGGCCAGAAGTTCGAGACCAGCCTGACTAACACGGTAAAAACCCGTCTCTACTAAAATAAAAAAAAATCATCTGGTCATGGTGGCAGGTGCCTGTAATCCCAGCTACTTGGGAGGCTGAGGCAAGATAACTGTTTGAACCTGGGAGCCAGAGGTTGCAGT
The DNA here is from genome assembly GCF_001604975.1 of Cebus imitator. NCBI lineage: Eukaryota > Metazoa > Chordata > Mammalia > Primates > Cebidae > Cebus > Cebus imitator. Next base: position 336,326 of record NW_016107870.1, read on the forward strand.
GAGCTCAGATCTTGCCACTGCACTCCAGCCTGGGTGATGGAGCAAGACCTTGTCTCAAAATAAATAAATAAATAAATAAATAGATGCAAATTATATCAGGAATGAATGAATGAGGGGGGCATCACTATCAATACCAGTCATTAAAGGAACAGTAAAAAATGCAAGAAACGACTTATACCAGGTTCAGCAACTTGAGCAGACCAATTCCCTGAAAGACACAAACTACCAAACTTTTCCGAGAAGAAACAGATAACTGAGATAGTCCTACGCCTATTAAAGAATTACATTTGTAGTTAAAAGTCTTCCCGAGGGCAGTGCTGGCAACACCAAGGCAGCAGTCAGCTAACGTCTGTTCTCTTATCAGCCGAGAGGCTGGTGACAGCGGGCGCAGGGAGGCGGTGAGTGACTGCTGTGCGTCCCGGACCATGAAGGAAGGCAGGCTGACAGCCTCTTAGCTGTGGGTAGCCCCCACACGGGCACAGAGGAAGGAGAGCTGTGCAGACCCCAGGCACGATTCGCGCCTGAAGAATATCTTAGTTTATGGTGTTATTACTCAGCTATTTCCTTTATATAATCTTTCTACATAATAACATAGTAACTCACTGCTTCCATATATTTAGCTTACATCACCATACTTAGTACTTATATCTAGCACACTTAGTTCCATATCACCTTTCTATATAATCATATAGGTATTATAGTCAGAGCTGCACTGACACATTTAGTGCTGATTTGTAGAATCCTTCCATATCACCATATAGTAGTTTGTAGTACGAGGATTGCCCAGAGCAGTCACAGAACAGAAGCAGCACATGGAAAACAGCCAGACCAGGACGAGAACCAAAGACCCAGGCGGTGGCGTCCCTGCCTGAAAGGGCAAACGCCGTATGGCAGGCTTGGAGCAGGAGCCTCTCCTCCTGATAAAGGAGCTGTAGCACCTCGCATCCAGTTCCTGTGGAAAGTCGGCCTCAGGCCTGAGATCCTGGAAGTAACCGAGGGAAAAGAACCCCTCTGGTGTGACCAGTCACGGTAGCTGTCCACCCTGTCAGTCTTTTCTCGCTTCTGTGCTAGCTCAAATCATCCTCCCATAAATATCTTAGAGAAGAGCACAAGTCTGCCAGCTCCCACTGCACTGGCTTACAGTGTCCTTCTATTAGAAACCCTTTGAAGTCTCCAGCCCCCAGATAAGAAGTGTTGTGCACAACACCTGCTGCACACAGCCCACCTCCTTGCCTTGGTGACCTAATGAGGATGGACCCCTTTTCTGTACACGGCCCTCTGCTACTGCGCACAGCATGGCCCCCTGCTGCGCACGGCCCACCTCCTTGCCTTGGTGACCTAATGAGGGTGGACCCTGTTTCTGTACACGGCCCTCTGCTACTACACACGGCACGGCCCCCTGCTGCGCACGGCCCACCTCTCTGCCCAGGTGGGTGGATGCGTGGCAGCCGGCCCCAGGCAGCAGGGAGCGTGCAGCACGGGCTGACTGGGTGCCAAGCGTACCCCGGCATGAGGGAAAGAGCTGAGCCAGCACAGACCCAGGCAGAGCTGTCCAGGGCTGCGTCCAGGAAGTGCTGGAGGGGCCGGGTGTGGTCAGAATTCACTGGGGAACAGGGACCCTCCAAGAGGGCCACTCAGGGAAGCTTCATAGAGGAAGCAGCCCTCGGGTGAGGGCTTGGGGTTGGGGGACAACCACAGAGAGGAGCTGCGTCCCTCTGTCCTTCCGAGACAAAGGGGCTGGAGGTCTGGGTGGGGCAGAGGAGGGGAGGTCGGGGCTCCGTGAGCTGCACAGCAAGTCTGCGCCTGGTGGTCTCGGGTCCCAGAGCCTCCCTGTGGTGCGGCGGGCAAGGAGGCAGGGGCCATCAGGGCTCACTGCCTGAGCAACCAGGAGGACTGGGTCTCCAGCCAGCAGCAGGGAGGAAGGGAACATGAATCCGTTCCGATGCAAATGTCAAGCCAACTCTGCGCAGGAAAACTTAGCAGTTCTGAATGTCAAGTAGGGAGTCCCGCCCTAGCTGGCAGAGCGGCGTGGCTGGGCTGTTTCCTCCCGCTCCTGGGCTGTGGGAGGAGGCTGCTGGCGGGGGCCACCGCCTGGCATGGAAGGGCTCCCAGGGCCTTTGAAAGTGGAGCGCACCCGGGAGCTGAGCTGAGGACTCACCGCCAAGGGAAGGAGCCCCAGCAAGGCACAGCCCAGTCCAGGGACTCCTGTGTACTTGGCTTCTGAGACCTGCGGGAGCCGCTTGGGGCCAGGGCTGCTGATGACAGACCAGGGTGCAGAGCAGAAGGCAGGGCCTGCGGCGGCGGGGCAGTGTCTGACCCAGGCCGGAGGACGAGGATGCAGTGCCGGATTCACATCAGGCCAGGAAAAGGCGGAGGTGCTGGCGGGTCTCAGTCCCTGACACCACCTGCTGCCTTAACGACAGCTCCTGCGTGGACAGTGGGAGGGTCTGGGGCTGCTGTCTGGTGTGATACCCGGGGGGCCTGAGTCCAGGCAGGGGCTCCACCGTAAGAGGGGCGTGGGTGACGAGCTCCCAAGACATGACCACGATGGGTGTGGAGATGAGGCCACGTGAGGCCGGCAGACAGCACAGGGCAAACCAAGGCCAAGCGACCACTGCAGGGAAGCACCCGACGTGTGGAGAGGCACAAGGTGACCTCTGAGGAAGGAGTGGCAGGGAGGGCATCCAGGCCACCGGGACAGCATCGCAGAGTGCTCCCCACCCTCAGAGCCACCCCCAGACCCTGCGGCCCCTCAGCCCTCCTCCGGCAGGCGCTGTCCCAGCTTCTCCTTCCCCGCCCTCCCCTGCATGCCACAGGTGCTCCATAGGTTCTCCCGCCCCTGCGAGAGGCTGGCGCAGCTCCCCTCTCTCTGCTGGCAGATGACAGCAGACCCAGGGGTCCCCAACCAAGGTCACTCCAAGCCGGAGGTGATGCCTGGCTCAGTCTCCTGAGATGATCTCTCGAGCTGAACCACTTTGCTTTTACATTGAAAAAGAAATGAAGTGTTCTGCATTTTATTAAAGCAGATATGGCTGCCAGCGGGCAGGACTCCGAAGGACTCAGCCAAGCTCACATGCTGGGACTTTCCCAGTGTCACCATCACTCCAGCCAGGGGGCGGCGGATGGAAGCAGAATCAACACCACCTGCGGCACGAAGCTCCAGGCAGAGGGTGGGGCGCTGGTTCAGGGCAGTTCTGGGGCTCCAAGGAGGAGGCAGGGCTGGAGGTGGACCGGGGCGGGCCAGGGGAGTTCTAGAAGAGATGAGAGAGAAGGAAGGCAGGTGTGGGGATGGCGGGGATGGCATAGAGGGCCACCCTCGGAGGGTCCTGGTGCCACTGGAGAGCTGGCAGACTTCAGGGCAGGGAGCACCGCAGCCAGGGTTCTGCGGCCACGAGGGAGGAGTGGCCGGGGCTGCAGGAGGAGGTGTGTCCAGGCCGGGTGGACAGACAAGCTCACAGGAGCAAGCGCGGAAGGCCAGCTCTGTACACACAGAAGAAACTTTCAGTTGAAATCCTTAAGCCGGCAGCTTGTGGGTGGTCTGAGAAGATCCATGTGGTTACGTCTGCTGTGTGGCTTGGAGGCTCCCTCACCCCGTGGGGGCTCCCTCGCTCCTTGGGGGAGTGACTCAGGGCTCCTCAGTGAATGCCTGCTCCGCCTTTGACAGGTCCTATAGGGGCTCAGACATCCGGGGTTGGTGGTTGGGATGGGTGGGTGCCAGAAGGTGAGAGGTACCTGCTGCCTGCCCCTCAGGGGCCTCCCGTGACCTGGTGGTTCTGAGTCCTGCCAGGAGTGGGGTCCCCGGGCGGCCAGGCTCCAGGTTCTGCACACACATTGGCTGTTTCCCTGGACCACTTTGTTCCACTTTTTGGGCCTCAGTTTCCAGTTCTTCAAGCCAAAAGGCTGGTGCTGTGGGTCATTCCTACAGCGCAGTTGTACCGTCTCAGAGCCAGGGAAGGGGTGAGGAATGTGTGGACCAGGCGGGAGGCTGTGTGGGGTCACCTCCCGGGTGTGGAAGGCGATGGGTGGGGCAGGGAGTGAGGAGCAGGAGCTGACCAGGAGGGGGACGGGAGAGGGGCTGTGCCCGTGAGTGAGCTGACCGGGAGGGGGCTGTAGTGGGGCTGTGCCCATGTGTGAGCTGACCGGGAGGGAGGCTGGACCGGGGCTGTGCCCATGTGTGAGCTGACCGGGAGGGAGGCTGGA
>NW_016107870.1:341158-350956 GCF_001604975.1 Cebus imitator
GGGAGGGGGCTGTAGTGGGGATGTGCCCATGTGTGAGCTGACCGGGAGGGGGGCGGGAGCGGGGCTGTGCCCATGTGTCCACACTGGACACGGATGAGGCCTCCTGGGAGATGCCAGGAGGTAAGGCCAAGACACCAGGCCATGGAGGATGAGGGAAGCCGGAGTCCCCACCCCAGCCTGTGGCTGCTCAGACCCACTGCCCTGAGCCTTGGCCCAGAGCCCCAGACCTGAGTCTACTCAAAACTGACCATGTTCTCTTAGCTGCTAATCCCAGTTCTGGGCCCCATGGAGACTGCCAGGGGCTCACTGAGGTCCCCTCTGCTGACCGAGACCCAGCCCAGGAGGAAGAGGGCTGGGCCAGGCTCTGCCCCTGTTGTTTGTTGAAACTAAAATACACAGCATGAGACATAGCAGCGTCACAAGGGAAAGCACAGGGTTCAGTGACTGGAAGTATCATGTATTCCCACTGTGGCTCATTGGCTGGAAATATCACACATTCCCACTGTGGCTCGGTGACTGGAAGTATCATGCATTCCCACTGTGATTCGGTGGCTGGAAGTATTACGCATTCCTGCTGTGGCTCAGTGGCTGGAAATATCACACATTCCTGCTGTGGCTCAGTGGCTGGAGGTATCACACATTCCCGCTGTGGTTCAGTGGCTGGAGCCTGGGGACAGGCACCTGTGGCTGGTTTGGGCGTGATGCTGTGGACCAGATGCAGGGACGGGTGGTGCCCAGTGACTCTGTCCTCAGGGCATGAACAAGTTGGGGTGTTGTGGAATGGTGGGGCCGGGAACCACAGTGGGTGAGGGGCAGGGGCAGCCAGGTCCTGGGGCTCTGGCCAGAGGAGGGGCCTCTGTGGAACCCCTGAGGCCCCTGGGTTCTCTTGGGGGCCCCAGGCTCTCCCTGCCTCCCCCTGAGGCCTGCAGACACCCAGAAGGATGCTGGATCTGCTGGGCCTAGCCTCTCCTGGGACCCCTGCGGTCCCCTCCCTCAGTGCACCCTGGCCAAGTGTCCAGCTGGGTGCCTCCTGTCTGTTGGCTTGGCCCCTCCCCTGTCTGCTTATCTGGTCTCCTTGCCCCCACCCCCTCCCTGCCCAGATCTTCCTCTGCCCATGTCCGGCCTCTGGACAAGCTCTCCTGCCCACCCCACCACTGGCTTGCTGAGGCCCTCAGCCTGACGCCCCACCCTCTGGCCTGGTCATGAGTGCCCCGGAGGGTGATTCATGCCCCACGCCAGGTGCAGGGGTCTGCACACCGACACTGCCTTCTCCTGCTGTGACCCCGAGTTCCGTGGGCACCACTGGGCGCCTCTCCCACCTGAGGGTTCTCTCACAAAGGGGGTACATTTATCAGAGCCCCTGAGTGCTCCAGTCTGAAGGGGACTCAGGGATGGGGGCATATGTGAGGGTCTGGGAGGGGCTAGAGGAGCCATGGTCACTGTGGTGGGGGGAAGCAGGGTAGGAAGCGGGGTGGGAGGGCCGCCTGCCAAGGGGTCTCCAGGGGTGCTCAGGAGTTCCCTGTCCGGGGGCAGCCAGAGAGTGAGTGCAGATCCCCACCAGGAGCTGGGCCTGCAGAGCCTCAATAGGGATGGACTCCACGCTCCCCTCCAGGGAAGGACCCCACACCTTCTCCAGAGACAGACCCTGCCCTTCATTCATCCTCTCACTCACTCATTCATTCATTCACCAAATAGGCACGTGCCCCAAGACCTCCCAAAGGCAGAGTCCAACAGGAGCCCGGGCACACGGAGCCTGAGCCAGACCCTGCACAGGAATCGCAGAATTCAACAGGTCCCGACTGCTGCTCCGGAGGGGGACGGGTGAACAGAAATGCTGCCAAAGACCTGGGGGTAAGGGCCTCCCTCACCTCCCTCCCACTGCAGGAGCCAGGTGACAGCAGGATGTGACTCTGCCTGAGCAGGGATCTGCGGGGACACAGATGGCCAAGTCAGGACCCACTCTGCTGTGGCTGCAGCCCCCCTGCAGGCTCTGGCAATGCAGAATCACACGCGGTCCCTGCAGCCGCCAGCGGCCGGGGACACCCCAAGCGCTCCGAGTCCCCTCCTGTGGAGTGGGGTGACAGTGCGGCTGAGGGCAGGTGGCATGGGAGCACCATGTGGGCACCCCGTGCGGATCCTTGGTGGCGTATGTGGAGCCAGGCCGTGGAAGGAGAGTGGCATGCGTCACTAAGAGCCCCTGGCACTGGGGTGGGTGGTGCAGACGGGGGGAGGGCTCCTCTCCCACTGAGAGCTGAGTAGCCCCCTGGTCCCCACTGCTCCTGATGGCCGAGACGCAGCAGCGCTCGCGCTGGGGTCCAGCGCCACAGACGGGACCTCCGCAGACCCAGGCCCAGCAGGGTGGGTGTCGAGGGAGGAGGGGCTCCAGCCTCCCCACTGCGAGATGATGAATTTCTGGTGTTTGGAGGCTGAGATTTGAGATATTCCGTGGTGGCCCCAGGACACCAGCACAGCACAGGCCTTCGGCCCTGGGCAGAGTGCGGTCTGGGAGGGGACTTCCCTGCCCCAACCCGGGGTCCCCAGCCCAGCGACCGGCCGCCCAGAGACAGCCTGTGTGAGTGAGGAGGCCACACGCTGTCCAGGTTGAATCACTGCGTTTTACTGAGTGCACAGGTCCACCTGGCGTCCGAGCTCGTACCTGTGGCAGCAGGGATCCCCAGAACCTTCCACGGCCGTCCCGGCCGCGGGACCCCACACCCGAAGCCCCCCGCAAACCTGCACTGGCGTTCCTGCGGCTCTGGCGTCAACCTGTCCGTGTGAGTAAGTTACTATCTTGGCTAATCTGTTAGAAAACTAGAGTTCATTCCCTGGACGTCTATCCCTAGAAACGGACGCTGCACAAATGGAGAGTGAGGTGCGGGCAACACATCCACCGAAGAAAGGCCTGGTCGCTGCGGCACAAGGACATGTACAAAATGGCCGGAAGTGTGCGTCGGTACTGAAGGCATTACGAAAGATTCTTTGGAGCATGAACAGAAGTGCAGACAGCCAGAGGCAACGGCGCAGACGGGGAAGCTGCAGCCAGTGTCACAGCCGGTGGACGGCAGGCCGCAGTGCAGTGGGGCGCGGGCGTGGCGGGCGCGCGTGGCCGAGTGAACCCCAGGCAGGTGGGTGGCGTCCACCAGGACCCCTGGATCTGGGTGCCTCGGTGTCAGACCCCTCCTGCCCTGCGCTTGTCTTTGGAGCCCGTCCCTCGGGCCCCTCGCCCGCCCAGCCTGGAGGCAGGCTCCAGGGCATCCATGCCTGGCCAAGCTGGGGGGCGTGGGGTGACCTCAGGGAGTTCCTGTCCACATGCATTAAGGCAACGACTTTGTAAAAGCCAGGCGGAGTTGGCATGGGGTGTATGGGGGAGTGCACGCACCGCCTGGCAGCCCCGGGGACCGGCCCCTCCTCACTGGCACCTGGCCGAGAGTCAGATGCTGGGACCTCTCAGGACAAGCCACTGGCCAGACCCAGTGTCCTCGGCCAGCCAGAGCCACCACAGCAAGTGTCCAAGGCCAGAGTGCACTCAACCCCACCCCACGAATGCCTTTTCAAACAGAACAGGGCCCTCCCTCCCAAGCGGCCCCTTCCAGTCCCTCCTCCTCCGCCATCTCCAACAACCTCCCCTGTGACATCACCTCTCCCGGGGTCAGTTCCACCCTTACAAGACAGCAGAGTTGGGCAAACCGGGACCTTCACCAGCCCACGCTCCCGGGGTCACGGAAAGCCTCTCAGTGTGCTCAGCTTCTCCAGGCCTCCCTTGGCCCCAGAGTCCGTCATCCCAGTTCCTTCAGGAAGCCCTCCCCCGACCCCAGCTGTCTCTCCTGCTCCTTGGCACTGTGCTGGGGCTGAAGTGGAGCCTGCGCCCCTGGATGGGAACATGGGATGGCTGGCCTGGCACAGCCACACAGGCCCCCCCGGGCAGCCCCCAAGTGTCCTGCCCAGGCCTCTTCACCCCACCCTCATGCCCTGGACATGTGGCCTGGGAGCTCTGCGTGGGTGCGGGAGGCACTGGACGGGGTCAGGGGACACCCGGGCACTGAGCGCCCACAGCTCAGAGCTCAGCCCCTGGCCAGGCACCCTCCACGCAGACCCCGCCTTCTGAGTGCCCCTCCCACCCCACGTGTGGTTCAAGGGTTTGTGCCACTGGGGCTGGGTGGTGTCAGCTGTGACCTTCCCAGCGCCCCCGGCCTCCGCTCTGTAGCATTCACAGCTCAGGGCAGTGGGGACAACACGGGCATTTCTGCAAAGCTCTGCCAGTTCCTTCAGCTCCTTGGCTTCTGGGAAACAACCAGAAATAGCTCAGGGCCCAGCTCTTTCCAGAGAGAAATGGGGGGTCCTTTACAGGGTCCCTGACTGTGGGGACCAAGCCCAGCTGGAGTCTTCGTCCCCTTCTCTCCAGCAGCAGGGTCTGGAGCCTAGAAACACGGAGACCCCCAGCCTGACGGGAGTGGGGTCGTCTTGACGCAGTCAACGTTAAAACGCATGGGCACTGGCTGCAGCTCCCCTCTGGGCGGGGCCCAGGGCGATGAGACCCACAGCTCCGACAGTGCCCCCTGGAGAAGCCCTCACAGTGCCTGAGGCGACTGCAGCCTCCAAGTGGGGGCTGGAGATGAGGCCCCCAAAAGGGAGGAACATGGCTGAGGGGCAGCGTGTCCTCCGGTGGGGCGTGTCAGGCACCTGCCGCGCTCGGACCTGTGTGCGGGAGGCGTGGGAGGGGCCTCTCCCAGGGTGTCCCAGCTGTGGTGGCAGCCGGAAGATTCACGGACTGTGATTTTACGCAGACAAGAGAGGGAGAAGCTGGGCCGGCCAGGGAACCTTGAGGGGCGGCAGCACCTGCCAGGGCCGGGGCCTGGGATTCAAGGCTGGGCCACACTTTCCAGGAAGGAATGGGGAGTGGCCAGCACCTCCAGGGCAGACCAAATGCAGGACCCACCCAGAAACCCATACGGAAGCCAGGCGTCTTGGCTTCCAGCAGAATCCCTCCTCTGGATAGCCGCCAGGCTGTGGGGGGACAGGCAGTGTGAGACCCTGATTGGCCCCTGCCTGGACCTCTGCCACTGCGGGCCAGGAGCTCAGACAGTGGGACTGCCGACCACAGGACCCCAAAACCACAGTGACTCCTTCTGACTCCTCCCTGGGCAGCTTAAACCCAGCAGGGTCAAAGAGAAAGACCAGAGACAGAAGGGCAGGGAGTGTGCACACACGTGTGTGAGAGTGAGTGCGTATGTGTGCCCTGTGTGTGTGCCGTGTGGTCTGTGTGCTTGAGTGTGCACGTGCACTGCATGGTCTGTGCACACGTGTGTGTGCTGTCTGGTCTGTGCATGTGTGTATATGTGTGTACTGTGTGTGGTCTGTACATGTGTGTGCTGTGTGATCTGTCTAATGTGTGTGCACAGATGTGGGTGTGTGCATGTGTGGTCTGTGACCGTGTGTGTGCATATGTCAGCATGTGTAAGCGTGCATGTGTATACCTGTACACAGGCATGTCTGTGCATGTATGCACTGTGCATGGTCTGTACAAGTGGGTGCACATGTGTGCTATGTGATCTGTGCAAGTACATGTACATGTAAGCATGCATGTGTATGCCTGTATGCAGGCATGGGTGAGCACGTGTGTGCTGTGCGTGGTCTCCTATGTGCATGTGTGTAAGTATGTGTGTGCATGCCTGTATGCATGCTTGTGTACATGGGTGTGTCCTGTATGCTTTTGTGCATGTGTGGTCTATCAGGGTCTTGTGTGTGTAAGCATGCATGTGTATGCCTGTGTGCAGATATGTGTGTACACATGTGTAGACGTGTGTGTATGCCTGTATGCATGCATGTGTGCACATGTGAGTGCTGTGCGTGGTCTGTACACGTTTGTGTGTGCGTGTTAGCACGCATGTGTATGCCTGCAAGCAGGTGTGTGTAAGCCAATGGCATGTGAAGATGTGCAACCTAACAAACATCGTGGGAGCTCTTTGCCATGAGGTGGCACTGGCCCTTGGCCACGTTTGGTCACACAGACCCCCGAGCAGCATCGCACCACCTCCAGCCTCCTTCCTGCTGCACTTCTCCGAGGTGGGGCCCGGGCAGCGGGTGGCTCCCCTGCTCAGACTAGAGTCCGGGGGAGCCCAAGACAGAGCGTCTACCCTGTTGTCTCCCAAAAACAGGGCCCTTAACCAATCCAGGACATGCACCCTCCATCTTCCCAGGACCCAGAGACTTTCCAGGGGACGCGCCACGTGCTCCTTGCTGGACGAGTCTAGCCCCAGTCCCTCCTGCTGGGCAGCAGGCTTCTGGGAGGGAAGGGATGGACCTGTCCTCCCCTGCTACAGAACCCCCACCTGTGCCCAGGTGCTCATGCCTCCGAGGTTTTGCGGAGGAAAGAGCAGGTAGGCCATGCCTGGGAGGGGCACACAGCACAGCCTCCCTCAGCCCCAGGTCTCCCTTCTCCAGGGTGCTGGAGCCCTGGTGGCTGAGACAGAACTGGAGGTGTGGGGAACAGTGGCTGGGGCTGGGGCTGCGTGGGGTAGGACACACTCATACGCCTGCCTGTGGGCCCCGCTGCGGATTCCCTGTCCCACGACAGGAAGGCAAAGGGACATGGACCCAGGACTCTAATCAGCCAGTGGGAGATGGCAAGGGCACCACCCGGGGAAACGCAGCCACGGTCTCACCAGAGGGGACACAGGGCCTGAGGCCTCACACACGCTGCCTTTGGGAACAGAGCAGACAGCCCATGGGAACCTGGACAGTGGCTTCTGAGTCCTCCCAGTTGGCACCTCTTTGGGATGGGCAGATGCACCCAGACAGTGGGGCCTGGGAGTGTCCTGGCCGGGCTGGGGTAGGCACAGAGGCCAGGGCAGCAGCCCCCATGATGGACGCCAGATATGGTTCCCCAAAGACTCAGCACCGGGACCCCCACCTGCCAGGGGCGTACGACCTTCAGATGCTTCTAAGTCCTTCCCCTCAGGACGGGGTCCCTGGCTGACCTCAGGGCCCCAGGACCTCCCAGCCCAGCCAACTGACCTTAAAACAAAGGTGGAGGAGGAGCATGCCAGCGCCCCTCCGCACCTGCTCTTTGTGGTATTTCTGCTACAACTCCAGCCCTGCTCACTCCCAGGGAGCCCAGGCCCTCCTGTGACGCCATCACCCCAGATGCCAGATGCTCCTGGGCTCAGGTGCTGAAGCCTGGAGCTAAGGGCCCGCTCCACCTCTCAGTGGCTGCCTCCAGGGCCACAGTGCCCACAACTGGAGGGACATGGGATGGTGCGTCCCTGAGACCCAAGACGCCAAGAGGCCCCACTAAGGGACTGGTCAGTGGAGGAGAAGGGGCAGGCAGCTCCAGGGGGCAGGAGAGCCAAGGAGGGCCCTCAGCTGGCAGAGGCAGAAGTGGCTTCGTCCAGGAAGGCAGGGAGGGAGGCCTGTGCTGGCCATGTGGGCGTCCAGTGGGTGTGGAGGCTTTCCCGGCCTGTGGCGTCAAGGCCCTGCCCTGCCCAGGTCTGTCGGGGCATTGGTGGGCACAGGCGAGGTGGGGCCCTGGCGAAGGACCATGAGGCCTGCTCAGCAGGCAGCACCCGGCCAGGGCAGTCAGGAGAGAGGAGAGGAGTTGGGGTCCTGGCCCTCAGGTCTCCAAGACTGGGGTGCTGCTGGCTCTCACATGCCCCGGGAGAGCCCAGGGTGAGGTGACAGGAGCCCCCAGGGCCCCCTTTCCGAAGACGCTGCTTTATAGGAGGGCCGAGCTCAGAGGGTGAAATGTCCACTCTGGGCTCCAGTTTGTTCCCAGGCCCCACCCATTCCTCAGCTGCGGGCAACGGCCTCCAGCTCAGGGCTGGCTCCCATCAAAAGACCCTCAGATCCCAGAAGGTGCAGGGAGAAGGGAGAAGACAGCGACCAGAAGCTTTTTTGTTGGGCTCCCCAAGGTGGGGGACAGGAAAGACTGCAGGTGTGAGGGCTGGCCACACCCACCTGCAGCTGACCAGAAACCCCGCCAGGCCCCATGGCCCACAGGCCCTCGTGGGGCCTGCCCCCCAGGCTCTGCTCCCTGAGCCCACCTCCCGCCCTGGCACCCCCGGCCTGCCGCCACGCCCGCCACACCCTGTCATCCCTCCTGCCCTCCTCACGCCAGCGACGAAGTCCACTGCAGCCCTGAGCCGAGCGGACAGGGCGGCCTCGCTGCTCCACGCTGCTCCAGAGCCACGGGGCCCTGCCCGGCCCTCCAGCCCCTGTTGGAAAATAGCTTTTGTAAAAGGTCACTGTCAGGAGCCCCGTCCTTCAGCCCACACGGGCCCCTCCAGGGCCTACTTCCCCGCCACACCCAGTTAATATAAGAAAAGGGCCCCAGCGGGTTCCCGCCTCAAAACCTCAGAGGCAGGGCGCTGGGGGGCCTCACTTCCTGGGCCCGGCCCAGCCCACGTCACCAAAGGGGCCCTCGCCGGTGGCGGAGCGTGGCGGGGGCCCGCACGGGGTGCAGAGGTCCGAATCGGTGTCCGACTCGCCCTCCGCGATGTAGGGCCTGACTTTGGCACAGGGCGCCACAGCCGCGTAGCAGCTATTGAGAGCGTCCAGGTTCTCCTTGGACTGGGAGATGCTGAAGCCGCTGAAGGAGCGCTCCAGCTCCTCGTGGTCCACGGACGGGATGGAGATGGACGTGTCGCTGTCCCGCAGGGCCCCCTCGGGGGGCCGGCAGCCCGGGGCGTCCTCCTGCCGCAGGAACTCCGTGCTGGCGCGGTTGCCCCCGCCGTAGGCAGACAGGGACCGCTCGTGGGTGGGCGGCGGCGGGATGCGCACCAGGGAGCCGTGATCCCCCACGGGGGAGGTGCCGTGGCCCGGGCGTGGGTGGCTCTGCGGCTGCCAGGACGTGGAGGGCGGGCACTGGGCGGGGGGCACGGCCGGGGGCGCCGAGAAGTTCTTCTGGCCGGTGGAGCTGCTGGAGCGCACGATCTTGACGATGCAGCCGTGCCTGTCCACGTGCTCCCTGCTGTCTTCCGGGCTGTGGTACGGCGGCGCTGGCTCCGGCTCCTTGGCCCCGAAATAGGCCTCAGTCTCCGTCGGGGGGATGCCCATGCGCTGCATGTAGATGTTAACCAGGAAGTCCAGCTTCTTCTCCATGGACAAGACCTGCAAGACGGGCGGCTGGGCTGCGCTGCTGGGGCCAGTCCCAGGAGAGGGAGCACCCGGGCTGCTCTCAGGAAACGAGGGGCCCGGGCTGCTCCCAGGAGATAGGGGAACCCAGCCTGGTCCCAGGAAACGGGGGAACCCAGGCTAGTCCCAGAAGATTCAGGAACTGATGCTGCTCCCAGGAAACGGGAGACCAGGGCTGGTCCCAGGAGGTGGGGGGACCTGAGCTACTCCCAGGAAATGGGGGACCCAGGCTGATCCTAGGAGATGGGGGGACACGGGCTGCTCTCTGGAAAGGTGCGGGGGGAGGGGGGAGGGGGACCCCAGCTTCCTGGAAGCTGGAGGAGCCAGAGAGGAGGCACAGGAGCAGCTCCTGCTCCTTCCCAGACCCCCGGGGCTCAGCCTCCGGCTCCACCCGGACCTGTGTTCAGAGCCAGGCCCTCCTGCTGCCCACCAGGGAACCCCCTTCAGTGAAAACCCCACCGGGCAGGACCTGACGGTTCCTCACTCACTGCTCAGGCCCAGCTCTCAGAGGCAAACCCCGAGACAAGCGTCCTGAGTGGTGGCTTCTGGGAATGCACCCCCAGTAGAGAACTGCTGGGGTGGTGGGCAAGGAGGACAGAGAGGAGGAAGGCCGGGCAGGTGCAACGAGACCCCGAGGACCCGCCTCCTGGTGACCCCCACCCACCAGCA
>NW_016107870.1:351096-372098 GCF_001604975.1 Cebus imitator
GCACGCCCCACAGGAGACCCCAAGGACCCACCTCCTGGTGACCCCCACCCACCGGCACGCCCCACAGGAGACCCCGAGGACCCGCCTCCCGGTGACCCCCACCCACCGGCACACCCCACAGGAGACCCTGAGGACCTGCCTCCTGGCGACCCCCACCCACTGGCACCACCACAGGAGACCCCGAGGACCCGCCTCCCAGCCACCCCCACCCACCGGCACCCCCACAGGAGACCCTGAGGACCCGCCTCCCAACAACCCCCACCTAGAACTCCTGGGTACTTTGGGCCTTCGGTACTGTCAGGAGGGAAGGCACCCTAGGCTGGGAGTGGGGGGCTCACGGGGGATGTGAGGGGTCTGCCCAGAGCAGCTGTCAGTGGCGACAGGGCCATGTGCCCCGTAGACTTGAGGAGCCCTCCTGTGCAGGGACTCCTTGGGGCACCCAGCCCCTGAAGCCCATGCTGCCACCAGCTAACCACAGGGGCCCCGGGACAGCAGCACCACAGCCCCGGCCCACGGCCCTCCCGCCCAGCCGACCTCTCGCACCTGCTTCTCCACCTTCCCGAGCCGTCCCATCATGCTGGGGTCCTCGGGCAGCTCCGCCTCCGCCGGGCCCTTGGTGCGGTCCTTGTCCGTGATCGCTGGGCCCCGCCCCACGATCTGGTCCACTCTACCGGGAACAGAGACCCCAAAGCATGAGTTTGGGTGAGTGCAGCAGGCCTTGCCCTCTTCTCCTGGGCCAGACCATGGTGCCCGGGGTCCAGGCTGCAGGCCCAGCCAGAGCCGACCAGGGGGCAGCAGGTGCCAGGATAGACGGATGGGGTGCGCCCTGTCCTCAGCCGCCTTCTGGCACTGCGAGGGTCTGCTCCTGCCCGCTCCGTCCCCGAGGGGCCTGGCACATTAGGAGGAGTAAAGTGAGGAAGCTCCCACTGGGCCAGGCCGCCGGCTGTCTCCGAGGGCTCCCACTCCACGCCGCCCCTCCAGCCGGCCCCACCTGCTCACCCACTTCCCTGCCCAAGGCCCGTTGGCCCCATAGCCCACGGAGGCCCGGAGGGACCCCCACTGCAGGGCCCCTCCCCTTGCCCACACCCAGCCTCACTCTGCGCTTTACTCCCGTAATGTGCCACTAGGGCCGTTGGCCCCTCCAGGTCTGATGGGGACAGAGTCAAGTGTCTGCAGCGGGAATGACAGAAGCAGAAAGGCGTGAGCAGCGGCTCATGCACCAGGACGAGGAGGGAGGGGCACAGACAGCGCAGGAACCAACGCACAGACCAGAGGAGGGCAGACAAAGTGGCCAGGGTCTGTGTGTGCACGTGTGTGCGCTCAGGGTATGTGTGTGTACTCATGGGGTGCATGTGTGTGCTCATGCAAGGATGTGTATGCATGTGTGTGTCCTCATGAGGGTGTGTGTGTACATGTGTGTGCTCAGGGTGCATGTGTGTGTTCATGCGAGAATGTGTGTGCACGTGTCATGGGGTGCATGTGTGTGCTCATACAAGGGTGTGTGTGCACGTGTGTCCTCATGCGAGGGTGTGTGTGTACATGTGTGTGCTCAGGGTACATGTGTATGTTCATGTGTGTGCATGTGTGCACATGTGTCCTCGTGAGGGTGCATGTGTGTGTGCTCAGGGTGCATGTGTGTGCTCATGCGAGGGTGTGTGTGCATGTGTGTGTCCTCCTGCAAGAGTGTGTGTGCACGTGTGTGTGCTCAGGGTGCATGTGTGTGTTCATGTGAGGGTGTGTGTGCGTGTGTATGCCCAGGGTGCTTGTGTGTGCTCATGCAAGGGCGTGTGTGCACGTGTGTCCTCATGTGAGGGTGTGTGTGTACGTGTGTGCGCTCAGGGTGCATGTGTGTGTTCATGTGAGGGTGTGTGTGCATGTGTGTGCCCAGGGTGCTTGTGTGCTCATGCAAGGGTATGTGTGCACGTGTGTGGTCAGGGTGCATTTATGTCCTTATGCGAGGGTGTGTGTGCACTCGGTGCGTGTGACCTCATGCAAGGGTCTGTGTGTACACGTCTGTGTGCATATGTGCACATGTGTGAGCTCAGGGTGTATGTGACCATCCTCATGTTCACTGCACAAGTTAGTGTGTGCACGTGTGTACGTGTTCATGTGTGCAAGAGTGTGCATGTTTTCGTATGTGTGTGCAGGATTCAGAATTCAGCTGAGTTGATGTCCACGAGGCCGTAGGTCACTCATGACAGTAAGAAGGGAGGGAGACTCCTTCACCCTCAGGGCTGGGGCTTCTGATCAGCCTGGCTTCCACAGATGCTGACTGGCTGGGTGTGGGCTCGGACCCGCAGCTCCGTGGGCGCTCACTTGGAAGCAAGGCCCCTGTGGCCAGTCAACAAGCCCAGCTGGACAAGGGCAGCTCCAGACAGGGTGTGGCTGAGCGGGACCCACCAAACGAGGCCACAGCCCCCGAGGCCCCTCTGGATGAGGCCTGGTGGGAGAAGAGTGCTCCACACCAGCGGACGGGGCCCAGGCCCCACTTCCTGCCACAGGGCCGCCCTACCTGCCTCTGTGGGGGTGCGGGGGCGGGTCAGGGGTGTTTTCTTGATTCTTGATTCCGTTGTGGGAAACAGAGGGAGTTTCAGGCTGGTGTCGGCCACAGCGCAGCTCCTCATGCTCCACGGGGCTTCATGCTGGACTCATGCAAAGGGCCAGGGTGGCGGGAGGGGGGTGGGAGGGGACGGATGGCGGAAGGGACCCTCTGGCTCCGAGCAGACGCCAGTGGAAATGGAGGAGACGGGGTCCCTGGCGTTCCCAGCGTCACACAGTCCAGGCAGATGCTCAGCACCTTCGCCCCTGCCACACGACGGGCCGCCCGCCTGCTCAGTCCCGATAGGAGCCCTGGCCATGGGCTCAGCTTGGAGCTGCTCCTGAGGCTCCTCTGAGGACCCTGTGCCCCTCCTGCCTTAGGCCCCAGGCTGGGGGAGACTCGACCCCTGAGTGTTCAGTGCCTGTGGGGTGGGGGAGCATCCACCTGTCCCTCCGAACTCTCTGTGTGACTCTGCACGCCTCCTGGCTGTAGGACCGTCCCAGCTCACAGCCCTGGACACCCAGCTGCTGCCCCCTGTGGCAAGGCACAGGAGGACAGACCAGCCTCAGGGCACAGCACCCTTGGGCCTGGGGGCACCACACAGCAGGGAACTCGGCAAACACTGTCCGGGGCAACCCTGGGATGGGCAGCAGCAGGCACAGCCCTGCCTGCTCCCAGAATCCCCCTTCTCGTGGAAGGGGCATAGGGTTGAGATGTCCAGCGCTCGGACCCTCGGCCTCACATGCAGAAACCCCCACAGAGGGAGGAGGGTCAGACTGGCCCCAGACGCTGCCCCCAACAGCTCAGGCCTGGGCTTCGCTGGCCCAGACACTGGCATCACCATGCCGGGAGCCCCTCTGCACTGAGCTGCCAGGAAGGGCCGGGGCAGCGCCTGTGCTCACTCTCCAGGCCTCCGCCCTGGGGGCTCTGCTCTCCCTCAGCCAGACTTGCTGGAAGACGGGAACAACCATGATCTGAGTGGTCCCTGGGAGGCAGGAAGGCCTTGGAAAGTCTGAATCGCTAAAGAACTGGCTCACATGGGACCGGGCCGCACCTCCGTTCTGCCCGTCAGCCGGGGTCTCTCCATGTCCCTCATCAGAAACACTAATTAGCGTGCTGACAGCTTAGAAGCTGTGCGAAAACTCACGGAGTGCACGCCTGCCGCTGGGCACCCAACAAGGTTTCCCCACGTATTCTTCCCAGCGGCTCAAGGGGTAGATGCTGTGACCATCTGTATCTTACAAGAGATGGAAGAGTCAGCGAGACGTGACCACCTGCTCAGAGCCACACAGTGCCCAGGTCCGGGCCGTGCACATGGCCAGGGCCACCCCCGCGGTGGGCAGTGCTGAGGGGCAAGTCAGTCCCGGGGGAGGATGGAGGGCCCTCGGCCAGGAGGCGCCTGTCTAGGGGACAGGGGCAGGGCCAGCAGGATGTCCCTGCACGTCTGACTGCATCTGATCCTGGAGGTGCTGCCCGGGGGCATCCCAACCCCAGAGGGAAGTCTCACAGAGCCCTGGTTCCCCAGGGCACCAGTCAGGAGCAGCGCTCAGGGCCCCTGGCAGTCCTGACGCTGGGCGCAGCCTGCCTGGGGCCCTGGCGGAGGAAGGGCCTTCTCCCTCATGTTGCTTTGTCAGGAACAGAGAACACCCAGACATCCGTGTGTCCCAGGGAACGGGCGGTGCGGGGTGCTGCCGTCATGTGGCCTGGAGCGAAGGGGCCGGCCGTTCCACAGACACGTCGGGAGAGGCGCTGGCATCCTAACCTAGGTGAGTACTGGGGTGACTCTCTCGGAGGGGCCGTGGGTCCTTTGGTGGGGTACTTCTTGTGCCGGGGAGTTGAAGGGGGTGGGGGACCCACAATCATATCTATCCTGGCAGAGTAAACAAGAAAAGAGACACCAGCAAAATGCATCGTAAAGCCACACGAAAGAGGAGTCGGCCAGAAACTGGCGGAAACGGAAGGAACGCCCAACGGAAGCGACAGTGAGGCTTCGAAAAACAGACACTTTCCCAGGAAAGCGGGGCGCCGCCTTGGTGGACCTTGGATTTGCCAAGTCCTTCCCGTGTTTCAAGCAAAGCGTTGGGCTCGGGAGCGGGCGGCAGGCGGCCCCACCGCGGTGACCCGGGTGCCACGTCCCGGAGCTTGCCGTGCGGGGGAGACGCCGGCAGCGGGAGCCAGTACCAGACGGACCGCTGCAGGCAACATGAAACGCATCGTCCGGAGCTGACAGGACACCTGCGGTCCCTGCGTGGTTTGGTTTGCTTGGTTTGTTTGTTCAGAGAGAAAGGGAAGGAAAATGGAAGATTTAGGACAAAAGATCCTGGTGAACAAGGACAGCTGCAGAGAGAGACGTGGAGGCAAAGCACAAAAGTCAACACGAGAGTGTATGCACACGTGTGCGCGTGCATGCACAGGCACGCACACGCACAAACGCAAACACACACACATGCACGTGAACACATACTAATGAGCATGCAAACACATGCACACGCACACACACAAACACACACACATGCACGTGAACACATACTGACACGTACATGCAAACACACGCACATGCACACACGTGAACATGCACCTGCACACATGCATGCCAACACATACTAATGCACATGCAAACATAAGCATGCACACACACACGCACGCAAACACACACTAACACGCATGCAAACATGCAAACACACGTGCGCACACACACATGCACGCAAACACGTGAACACACACACACAAAAGTGCACACACGCACACACCACACGTGAACACGCACATGCACATGCACACATGCCTGCAAACTTGAACACACACACAAACGCACACGCACACACGCAAATGCACACATGCACACATGCACACACGAATGCACGCACACGCACACGCACACATGTGCATCCACGGGAACATATGCACACATGCACGCAAACGTGAACGCACGCACACATGCAAACACGCACACACACACACATGCACACACGCAAACACGCACACGCACATGCACACGGACACTTGCTAACATGCAAACGAACACGCGCGCACGCACATGTAAGTGTGCACACGCACACACATGCACATGCACACATGCACACACGTGAACATGCACACACGCAACGCACATTTGCACGCGAACACACTAACGCGCACACATACGTGAACACGCACACACACATGTGCACATGCATGAACACACGCACGCGAACACAGTAAGATGCACACAAACACGAATATACGTGTGCAGACACGCACACGTGCATACATGCAAACATACGCACACACGCACATGCACACATGCACACAAACACGCACACAAAAGTGAACATACGCGCGCACACACACACACATGTGCACACACACCCACACGCGAACACACACATGCATACAAACATGCCAACACATACATGTGAACACGCACGCACACACTGAACACGCATGAACACACATGCACACAAACACGCACACAAAAGTGAACATACGCGCGCACACACACACACATGTGCACACACACCCACACGCGAACACACACATGCATACAAACATGCCAACACATACATGTGAACACGCACGCACACACTGAACACGCATGAACACACATGCACACAAACACGCGAGAACACACACATGCACATTAAACACACATGGAAACATGGAAACACATGAACATGCGCACGTGCATGTAAACACGTGAGCACACATGCACCCATGCACACCCACGCACACCTGCACATGCAGCACAATGCTGACAACTGCTCTGGAGAGGATGCTGGGAAGGAGGCCTCACAACTGGGGCCTGGGGGAGGGGGCGCAGGGGGTGCCTCATTGACCCCTGAACAGCAGGAGGGGGCTAAGGCTGGAGAAACCCCTTCCTGGGCCCCCTGAAGCGGGACGGAGCAGGAGCCCCACACTGGGCCCTGGACCCCCTCAGATGAGCGCTTCGCTCCGCTGGAGGGCCTGAGCTGGGCCGTGACCCCCAGGGCTGTCCCTGAGCATCTCAGCCTTCTCCCTGTAATGGGGGCCCAGCCTCACTCCCAGGGCTGGGAAACTGCTACAGCCTTGCTTGGGGGCCTGGGAGACGATGGGGACCCTGATAGGCAGGAGCGTGTCCCCTACTGCACGAGAAACTCCCAAGAGCCGTGTGTCTCCCCCAGGAAAGATACACACACTCATAGCATGGCTTGTTTGTATGTGCCTGAGGTTGCACACACACCAGCATGTGTATGGTCTTAGGGGACACCTATGTGTGGGCACCAGGCTGGAGCACGGTTGTGTGTGAACACGTGTGGGAGAGGGGATGTGAGTCTGTGTGTGCGCACTGGTACATGCCTGTACATAGGGTGCACGTGTGTGGCAGAGGGGACATGGGTCTGCGTGTGCACGCTGGTACATGCCTGTACATGGGGTGCAAGTGTGTGGGAGAGGGGATGTGGGTCTGCGTGTGCTCGCTGGTACATGCCTGTACATGGGGTGCACGTGTGGGAGAGGGAATGTGGGTTTGTGTGCTCACTGGTACATGCCTGTACATGCAGTGCACGTGTGTGGGAGAGGGGACATGGGTCTGTGTGCTCACTGGTACCCCCTGTATGTGGGGTGCACGTGTGTGGGAGAGGGAACGTGGGTCTGTGTATGCTCGCTAGTACACGCCTGTACGTGGGGTGCATGTGTGTGGGAGAGGTGACGTGGGTCTGTGTGTGCACACTGGTACACGCCTGTAGGTGGGGTGCACGTGTGTGGGAGAGGAGACGTGGGTCTGTGTGCACGCTGGTACACGCCTGCATGTGGGGTGCATGTGTGTGCATAGTGTGCCCAGCCCTGACGTGTGTCTCTACATGAATGTACATTTGACTCCTGGAGTGGGCACAGGGGTTCTCACGCATGGTGCTGGCCCTGCCCAGGAGCGGCCTCCCCTTGCAGGAGAGCAGCGTGGAGGAAGGAAAGGTGCGAAGTGACAGCCGCGGCCTGGCGGGGTCCACCCTGCAGCTTCGTCTCTCAGCAGAATTACTCCACCCCCAACACACACGTGTGCACATGGCAGAGCGCACAGGCCCCAGACGCACACAACCCCACACACACCTGTGCACGTGTGCACTTACACATACGCGCACACACACATTTCAGGGACCCACACATCCGTGCACACACGTGTGCATGTGTGCACAAACACGTCACACACTTGCCCGCCGCAGTGTGGATGGGGAGAGGTGGAGAGAACAGAAATATTACAACAGACTTGGAAGACACCACCGAGGCTGACAGATGCCGACGTGGGTGGGGAGGCGGCCGCTCCCTGCACGCCCCCTGCGCTCCCACCATGGGCCACACTGGGCTTTGGCGCGACCGCCCACCCCGCTCTTGTCCCCTGCTCCCCTGCTGGACAGGCTGGCGGGGGCCCTTGCCTGGACTGCAGGCTCTTAATGCGGGACAGCATGTCCAGGTGGCCGGCCGAGTACTGCTCAATGACGTCCATCACATCGTAGGGTCGCAGGCTCTCCTTGAACTTCCGCTTGGACACCAGGAACCTCATGACACTGCAGGAGGGGGAGATGACAGTGAGCCCTCGGCCAGAGTCCCCGGCCACACGCACCAGGCTGGTCTCATCTCCACCTGCCTGTGACACTGTGGAGGGGGGGACAGTGACCCCTGAGCCAGAGACCACACGCACCAGGCTGGCCCCATGTCCGCCTGCCTGTCGCCTTCCCAGCACCTCTGAGACCTTGGCCCCTGGAGGTGGCTGGACTCTCCCCTCTTGTCTGCCACCCACCGGCTCCACGCATGGAAGGGCCTGGCCTCGGGGTCCCTGCTATACCTGAGACGGCCGAGGCTTCCAGGCCTGGCCATGCCCCCTTGGACTCCGTGCCACACCAGGCACAGGTGGCTGAGCTGCTTCCTAAGCCAGGCAGAGCCAGGCCTCAGGCCTCTTGCTCAACCGGCATCCCTCCCGAGGCCCGCTGCAGTCCCAGGAAGACTGGACCCAGGCGATCAGCCAGGCCTGCCCACACTTTGGCCCTTTATTTTCCGGGCAGACCCCGTCTCCTGGCTGCTGTCCTGCACCAGGAACACCGCAGCACATGTGGCCATGGACAGGAGACCCCTCCTCCCTCCCCCAGGATCCCGGCTGGGCAAGTCCTCACCACACAGCTCTGATGCTGACTTTGAGGCCCGGAGTCAGGTCCTCAGTCACAAACTCACAGGGGCAGCCCTTGTCATCCACGATGTCCTCTCCAGGGAGGCTTGCTTCTGGGGTGAAGGAGACAGGCCATGAGGGGTCGAGAGGGATGGGAAACCCACTCGTGGGATCCTACAGGGCACACCAGCCAGAAAGAACGCCAGAGAGCCCCTCAAGGCTCCCCAGGGTGCCCCACGGGTGCCCCAGCTTTTCCAGAAACCTGTCCCTCTGCATCAGTGGCTCGCGGGCCAGGACCTTCCCCAGCAGTCTGTGGCCACAGGGAGTGGCCGATGTGGGTGTCCAAGGACATCCCTGCCAGTGGCTGAACAGAACACAGCGCTTCCACACGCAGGACGCTAACCGTGGATGTGCCACTCTGACACTGGGCTCAGTGAGGGAAGCCAGAGCTGACAACCCCACGCAGGAGCTGCTGACCTGTGCGCCCGAGACCGCAGGTGCTGGGGCTGAGGCGGGGAACCGGGTGACTGCTGGTGAGAACAGGGTTTTCTTTTGTGATTATGAGAATCTTCTAGAACCAGGCTGAGATGGTGGCGACAACCTCGCTGTGAATGTGCTAAATGCCACTGGATTTCTACACTTTTTTCTTTCTTGAGACGGAGTCTCACTCTGTCCCCAAGGCTCAGATGCAGTGGTGCGATCTCGGCTCACTGCAGCCTCCGCCTCTCGGGTTTAAGCGATTCTTGTGCCTCAGCCTCCCAGGAATCTGGGACTGCAGGTGCCCGCTACCATGTCCAGGTAACTTTTGCATTTTTAGTAGAGATGGGGTTTCACTGTGTTGACCAGGCTGGTCTCAAACTCCTGACTTCATGATGTGCCCGCCTCAGCCTCCCAAAGAGCTGGGATTACAGGCGTGAGCCACCACGCCTGGCTACACTTTCAAGTAGTTAATTTCATGCTGCCCAAGTTTCACCTCAATTTTAGAAAGTGTGGGGGGGGGAGGTTTCCACTCCCAGAGCAAGCGAAAGAGGCAGCGATGCCTCAGGTGGCCCTGGTAGCTCAGGCGCCACGATCCAGCCCCAGAGGGGCTCAGTCTCAGATCGGGGGGCGCTGAGGAGGCCAGACCCACCTTCTGAGTTCTGCCGAGATGCAGCACCCTTGATGCGGAAAGCCTGGCGTGCCCGGCTGCGGTCTCCGAAGCTCCAGCTCTTGGGCACCTTGCTAGGGCTGTCTTCAAGGCTCTGGTCGGCGCTGGGGGACCGCCGCACCGTCTGGGCCTGCGGGGACCCCTTCCCCTTGGCAGCCACACCTCGGGGGCTGGAGAAGACACGATCTTTCAAACTGACCTTCTGGCTGCTCCCACGGGAACCGACAGACAAACAGAAACACAGCGAGAGAAGTCACTCCAGAGAGAACACAGGCCGTGTCGGCTCTCAGCAGACCCTGCCCACGCAACGGGAGGAAGACCCAGGTCTGAGGAGCAGCCACACAGGCGGCTCAGAGCAGGTGCCACGGGGACCGAGCACCCGGGGGGAAGGCGGGAGGGGAGTCTGGGCTGGCACTGGTGTGGCCAGAGCTTGGCCATGTCGGGGAGGCGATGTCTGCGGACTCTTAAATCCCGCTCTGCCACCACCACAAGGCGCCAGAGCCCTCCTCACGCTGTCCCACTAGCCCCTCACCCAGTGGCACTCGGGCTGCCCTCTTCTCAGGCGCCTGCGTCTGCCTTGGCCTGTGGTTTCCCCTGTGGCCTTTTCACAGCCGTAACTGCCCCCTGGAAGC
Source organism: Cebus imitator (assembly GCF_001604975.1). Lineage (NCBI taxonomy): Eukaryota > Metazoa > Chordata > Mammalia > Primates > Cebidae > Cebus > Cebus imitator. Next base: position 361,527 of record NW_016107870.1, read on the forward strand.
AGCCTCCCTCCTCCCCTCCCTCCGCCTGTCCCTCTCCTTCTGCCCAGTCGAGGGTGTGGGAGGACATGGGGGACAACCAGGACGTGGGGGCCGAGTCTGCAGCAGTCACTGGTGCAGCCACACCCAGGCCTTTCCCAGACGCCGGGGGCCGCCTGGAGGGGTGGGCTTCGGGGGGACTCAGGCCTCCTCTGCACAGCACCCCTCCCGCCAGGGGCGTCCGACGGAGAACTGCTCCCTCAGCTTCTGGAAGGAAGGAATCGAGGACAGGTCCTCTGCCAGCAGGGCCTCAGGCAACAAGCCTCACGGTTGGCGGTCGGAGTCCTGGCCCCAGGGGGCGGGGAGGCAGCCTCTGAGGCCGCCGCACGGTGGCCCGGCGCTCGGCCCTCAAGACATGAAGCAGGATTTGTGGCTGTGTCTGGCTGGGCCTCCAGCTCCAGATTCTCGGGGGTCCTTGGGGTTGCCTTGTCCTCGAGTCTCTTGGTAACCAAGGAGACAGGTCTGCACCCGAGTTCTTCAGCTCCAGTGTCCTCTGGGTGCCAGTGGGGAGGTCACCACGGCTGGGGTGCCCCAGACTCCAGCATCCTCTGGGCAACAGTGGGGGTGGGGGTTCACTGCGGCTGGCGTACCCCAGGCAGATGTGCCTCCGGAGGTCTGGGAAGCATCAGAGCCCCCAGCTCCCTTGAGGACAGTGGGACTCCTGTGAACTGGGGACCTGTTAACGCCCGCCATGCTCAGCAGCCAAGGAACTTCTCAGGACGGCTCTGGGCCCAGAGCACTGCTCCTGGGGCCTGAGACAAGCCCCTGGGTGGGGAGGCCCAGTTAGTCCCTGACGCACTCTAATACCTCCTGGGCTCCATGGCGGCTCCCCAGCCAACAGTGAGGGGCCAAGGCCCGGGTCAGCAGCCAGCATCGGCCCCCACCGGGACCCACAGCCAGAGAGACACGCCCACCAGACGGCACAGAGAGAACGCACTACAACGGAGTGCCCATCGCGCCCACCGTGACTGTCCACCGGCCTCCACGCTTTGGGCTTGGCTGCCCTCCCACCCCATCCGCCATGCAGCAGGCGACTGCCCAGACCATGCCTAGACCATCTGTGGCCACTCTGGGGTCTCTGAGAGGAAGAAAGAAGCCCCTGGATGCCGTGCCTGCAGGGGAAGCAGAGACGGAGAGGCCGAGACCCCCAGCCCTGAAGGGTGTGCTGCGGGCATCTGGAGTGGATGGTACAGGCTTGCTCAGGACCCCGGCCCTGAGTCCACGCCCTGCACTGCCCGGGGCCAACACGCCATGCCCATGGGGGCCAGGGGTGCCCCGAGTCCTGGTGTCGTGGGGGCCTCTGGTCCCTGACCCAACGGAAGCACAGGTGGCCGAGGAGAACCCGTTGGGGGCCAAGGGAGCACCTGGGCACGGGCTTGGCGGGACTCTGGCTTCTGGAATGTTCTTCTCTCCTCCTCCACCGCACGAGCCATTTCAGAGGTAGGAACGGCCCCCTTCTGGCCCTGCTCAGGCCTCAGGGCAAGTGGGGGTCACTGGAAGACTCAGTTCCGCTCTCCAGGTCTCCACACAGGCAGGTCCAGTCACCAAAGAGAAAGAAGCGGCCACCTCCTTTCCCACGGCCACTGGAGAAGCACCGGGTGGAGGGCGGAGCCGTCAGGTCAGCTGCAGCTTCCGGGCTGTCCCTGGCTGGTCTCGGGAGCCCGGTGATGACGGCTTGCAGTGGGGAAGGCGCATGGTGAGGAATCAGCAGCAGATTCCTGCCTGCGGCCTTAGAGGTGACGGGTCAGACACCCATGCGCCACACAGACGTGCGGCCAAGAAGGCGTAGGCCCCGCAGCTGCTGGGAGCTGCAATGAAGGAGCAGCGTGGTTTCCACGGCCCTGGGCGAGGGGACCCGGCCCGATGCCTGCATCTTGTTTTCCAGTGGGGAATCCCCCCGGCCACCACGAGCAGCCACAGCCCCGCCGAGCGGCAGGGACGCCCTGCCAGACCCCATGCCCAGCGCAGCACCGGGGCTCCGGGACGCAGCCCTCATGCACTGCCCCAGCCAACACGGGGGAGCCGCAGGAAGATGGAGCTGGAGGGAAGGAGCCCGCCCCGGCCTCAGCAGGGCCCCACCGTCCCGGCCCTGGGGCTTCCCTCCCACCTCAGATCTGCAAGGGAGGCTCTGCCGGGGAGAAGCAGGTGGTGGGGTCTGGACGCGTCCTTCCCTCCCTGGACCTCCACCAGGACCCGAACTCTGCACCCTCCAAGCACAGCTGGTGAGGCTCCATGCCGCGGACACCCGACCCCGTCAGCCCGCTTCGGCCGCCAGGAGCGCGTGTGGTCTCACAGGCCCTCCCCCGGCGCACAAGCCAAGAACAAGCAAACTCAAAAAGCTGCCGCCACCCGCCCGGGAGGAGCCCTCAACCAGAGCTGCCCTCGCTGCTCGAGGGGTGTCCCCGGTACCTGCACTTCACCCCTACGCTGCCTGCCGCCTTCCCCGCAGTGACAATCAGATGTCAGGGCCTGCAGGGAGCAGGAGGCTGGGGAGCCAGCCTCCAGAGCCCCACCCAGCTGGTGTCAGGAGCAGCAATGCCCAGGGAGCGGGCGCATGAAGGGGCCTCCAGTGGGGGCTGCTCGAAGCAGGACGTGGCATGGCATGGGTCATGCTCTGGCCGGGGCTCCCAGCCCCACTTCCAAAGCCCTCTAGTCCCCAAGCAGCCTGACCTCAGCCCCTGCCCCAAACCAGCCTGCAGCCGGAAACGCCCTGAACGCAGATGCTCTGGACATGCAGGACAGCCTGCCAGAGTCCAAGCAGGCCTCGTCCCGGGCAGCCCACACCCCATCTCCCTCTCTGGGGATCCCGCAAGCACCGACCCCCAAAGCACAAGCAGCAGCACAAAGTCGCAGGGAGAGGGTGGCGGGGCCGGCGGGCCTGGTGGAGCAGGGTCCGGAGCATGCACAGATGCAGGGGGGCAGCATGCAGCGCCCCACCCTCCAGGCCCAGCATGCGCGGAGGTGAGCCCCACATGGGCACAGCACAGCCGCCTCTGCCTTGCTGGGCCATGCTGGCCGGGAGGGAGGGGCCCCCAGCGCAGGCCTGCAGACAGGGGACACCGGGGCAGGGAGGTGCAGGTCACGGTGCAGGCCAGGAGCCCACAGTGCAAAGCGGGCGGCTCCTCCCCCGTCCTGTTTTCACCCGCCCTCAGGCCTGTTGTAGGAAGAGGAAGCCGAGGGCCTCTGGGGTTCTGGGGCTTCGATGCATCAAGACCCTGAGAAGCCCGGCACACACAGATGGAGCTGCCCCGCGCAGGCGAGGCAGCCGGGGAGGCTCAGTCGCCCTCAGGTGCACAGCAGAGGTGCTAGAGTGGCAGCCCTAGGGAAACGTTCCCTGAAGAGCAGTCGGGGACCCCAGGAGGCACGAACGCCTTGCTGGGTTCACAGCCCTGGCTGGCCCCTCCAGCTGTGCGCAGGGCGTCGCCTGGCGGGGTGGCAAGAATCACCTTCACCCAGCTCCGTCCTGCGCGCAGCTGCGGCTGGAATAGAGGGAGCCAGGCCCGCACCGCAAGGTCGGTGGGTCGGAACTGGGGTTGGGGCGCCAGCCTCCCCTGGCTGCTCCAGAGCCTTTAGTAAGCGGGGCAGGCAGAGGAGCCGTGCAGCAGCGGTCAGTCCGTGAGGCGCGTTCCGCGGTACCTAGAGCGTCCGGGGCAGCATCCACACAGGGACCCTCTGCACGGGCTGCCTTTACTGGAAATGAGGAGAGCACAGTTAGTCCTGGGCGCCAGCAACAGCACATGGCCGGGAGCGGGGAAACTGAGGCACCGCAACCGCCCAGGGTGTCGGGCGCATCCCCAGCGGCAGAGCTTGCGCCCAAGCAAGGCCAGCGAGCAAGCCGCACCACCGCCTCTACCATCCGGAGAAGAAAACACTTCCCTATTTTTAAAGGAAAAAAATTCCTGGTTTTTTTTTTTTTCCTTGAAAAATACCTTTTCCTCCCAAAGCCACAGTTTGGGTCCACGTCTTAAAAGCTGTATTATTTTTTGCAGTATTCATGCCAACAAAACAATAATACACGGCCTCAGGGCTGCAGAAGGCGCTAGGGAGGCGCAGCCCGGGAAGAGGCGGGGTAAGCGCGCATCTGAGGGAGGAAAGTGGGCAGTTGTCCCGCCTTGCAGACCCCTTGGTGACACTGCCCTGCCAGCCAGGCCCCCAGCCGGAGGCGCGTCTCGGTTCACCCGGGAGGCGTGGCTGCCGCTGCTGGGAACTGGAGGGGCTCGGGGCACCCGGGGGCTCAAGGCTCCCTGAGGACGGCCGCATCAGGGCTCAGTGGATCCCCTCAGTGCGAATGCCTTCACCGCACCCTCGCGGTTCCCCGCCGGGGTGCTCCTTAGAAAAGGCTCAGAAAACATGGAACACTTTCCCGAGAATCTCCCGGAAAGCCCTGGTGGTTTATCTCTGCATCACAATGTGCAAATGTTTAGGCAAGAAATGGAAACCACCAAGAACCGCAGGGCCTTTCTTTCCCCGCCCAGCCGCTCGATGCGCCTTGCAGCTGCTCCCCGAGGCAGCGCTTCTCCAACGAGGTGCCCCAAGAACCCCGGCATGCCAACGGCGTCTGCTCAGAACACACAGGCTCCAGAAGAACGTGCCCAGCCCCCGTCTTCTTGCACACGCGTGCCTCTGGACGCTGGTGCTCCCTGCGTCTGGCCGCCGACAGCGCTCCACGCAGCACCACAGACACGCCTAGGTCTAGTCGCGGCAGCGCTCGGCCGCCGGGCAGGCTGAGGGCTCTGGACCCTTCCCCAAACCCTGCTGGCCTGCAAGACCCCAAGGGCGGGTGCCTGGCTTCCGCCCCAGGCCCTGTGCTGGTCCCACTTTTTAGTAGGCAAGTGGCTTCGGGGTCCCCAGGCCCTTCAGGATGTGGTGCACAGGCTGACTCCGATTGGTAGTTAACCATGAGCGAGAGGGTGGGAGGGGCGGGAGGGAGCCGGCACCTAGCGCCTGGCCTGAGGCTCTGGCTGCTCGCGGAAGCCTCTCCCACTGCAGCCACCCCAGGGCACCCCAGCCACAATGGCACCCAAGCCTGCCTGGCAGGCAAAGACCTGAGACTGTCATCAGCACCCCCAGGGTGCCCAAGCCCCAGCACAGAGGCCCCTGCCCAAGGGCCCCAGGAGACCGTCCCCACCCCAGGGGAAGCAGTAGGAAGGAGGCGGAGGCCTGTTCCCCAAACCTCCCGAGGGCTCCAGTTTTGACCCCAGCAGGATTGCCTTGCCCAGGAGGCCCTTCCCAGGCACAGGGCCAGGTTCTGCAACGGGACTGCCCTCCAGCGACACCAAAGCGCTGGCTGCAGCCATGCCCACCCCTGGCCCCCGAGTCTCGTGCCCATTTCAATGCACAGTGTTTTCACAGCCACTCGTGGCTGGCAGCTCCTGTCTGGGGCAGCGTGGTCTGAGGGCTGGGGAGAGCTGGGCAGAGGCACTGCCGCCACGGCCCCCCAAGACCCCCAAAGCTCTGTGGGGGGCCCGAGCAGCTGCACCTCCCCCTGGGGCCCACAGCTGGCACTGGGCTTCCTTCCCGCTTCATCAGCCACATAGAGCTCCACACGTGGGTAAGAAGGCCAGGCAGGCAGGCAGGCCCACGGCAACCCGGAGGCCCACAGACCCTGACCGAGACCAGATAGGGCAGACATGCACCAAAACCACACAGACACCATGCCTGAGAAGAGAGGAGCTACACGGGGCATGAGGGGCAGCTGGGGTGGGGGCTCCTCCAGGCGAGGGGGCAGAAGACAGGGAGACGTGGGGGGGGGCAAGGCAGCACGAATCGGAGCCGCCATGGCCAGAGACCCCCCCCAGAGCAGCACAGCCCTGAGCCCCCAGCCAGCCTGGCTCCCCAGCCACAGAGACCCCCAAGACCCCCCGGGGCAGCACAGCCCTGAGCCCCCAGCCAGCCTGGCTCCCCACCCCACCCCCACGTAGCCTCCTCTGACTCCGGCACAGCCCATGGGCCCTACAGGAGCCGATGCTTGCCACGTGCCTGTGTTACAAGCCAGGATGGGGGTGGGGGGGTCTCAGCAGGTAGTGAGGGTCCCTGTGTCCTCACCATCTACCTGCCCAGACCAGCTGACACCAGACTCACAGGGCGGGGCCGGGCAGCAGAGGGGTGCTGGGAGCCAAGCTCCCCCTCATGCTTCGAAGAGCAGGCCCCCGCAGCCAGCAGCCCAGGGATGTGGCAGGTGACAACTTCAGAACAGCACGACCCTGCACTGGCAATAGGGGGGCTGCAGCTGCCCCAGGCCAGGGGACAGAGACCCACCCTGTTACCTGGCAGGTGGCATCCCAGGATGGGCGGGGGGTCCTTGAGGGCAGAGACAGCTCTTCGCTCCCACCGCACCCTAGCCAGCCTCCAGATGCCCCGACCCGGCTGCCCCACGCCCTTACCACAGGCGTCCCAGGACGAGGGCTGGGCGGGTGGGCACTGGCCCCTGGGGGAGGCGTGGGAAGCACAGGCAGGCAGGGCCCCTCGGAAATGTGGGGAAGAGACGGGGGAGGGGTGGGAGCCCAGAGGCTCCCGAGTGTCCTCACCTGGAGTTCGCTTTCAGGGCCAGCGACTCATCCCCAAAGAGGGGGCAGACGAGAGGGGCCCGGGAAGGGCAGTAACAGGGGTTAAAGCAGGTGGGGGCCGAGGGTGTCCGGATGGGGGGAGGGCGGGAGGGAGAGAGAGAAAGAGAGAAGCTGAGACCAGAAGGTGGAGCGGGCGGGCGGGGCGACGAGGGAGGGCGCCGTCAGCCACTGAGCCGCCCCCCAGCAAGGGCGGGGTCGGGCCTCGGGGAGGGGTGGGGAAGGCTCGCGTCCACTTGCGGCAGTGCCGAGAGTCCACCCAAATCACAGCTGAGGTGCCCATTGTGGGGGCACAGTGCCCTTCCCCCCAGCCACCCCCAGCCTCTGGGCCGGCAACAGGCGGGGGAGGCAGTGACAGGAGAATGACGTGGCCCCTCTGCAGCCGTGGCCAGCACCGGCTCCGGGTCCCCTTCCGGCAGTGGCACCAGCAGAGGCCATGCTGCCGACCTGGCTTTCCCTGGGCCCTGGTGCGATCTTTTAGCCTCCCTGGGAGGATGAACAAGCCCCTGGTGGTCACCCGAGCCCCCCAGTGTCTCATCACAGTCCAGGAGGGCTCAGGCGGGCACAGGGCAGGCGGGCATCCATCTTGGACCAGATCCAAGAGGCTGGACTTACTCTGCAACGTGTGGATGGGGCGCTGGGGGTTCCAGAGAAGCCTGGACCCCCTCACACTGACGCAGGGTGGACTGGGGCTTGGCAGACACAGAACTAACTTGTGAAATGATCCGGATTCTGTCTCCACCCTTCACCCCAGCAGAGTCCCACACGCGTCCCGTCTCCAGCCTGCCTGACCCACAGAACCTCAGGGCCCGGGAGAGGTAACCAGACTAAGCACCTGCACCCTTGGCCCACCTCGACCTTGGCAAATGGGGACAGGGGACCGGCAGAAAATCTCCACCAGCGGCGCAAGGCAGAGGATGTCCCACCCTCCCCTGGGGGACGAGGGCCCCGGACCCAGAGCAGCAGGAGCTCCAGAGGCCCCCTCAGAGCTTTGACCTCGGCCATCCTCGACTGTGGCCAGCTGCGAGTCCGGGCGTGTGCCGGCAGCCGGAGGGGGTGCGCTTGCAGAAAGCCCCTGCCTCCGAGACCCTTGGGGCCGGACCTGTGGTCAGGTGGGGGATCCCACTGGAGAAGCCCCCCAGCTGCCAGATCCACAGTGCTGCAGAGTAAAACCAATTACTGGGAGGGCTGAGTAGGGAAAGTGATTTAAGGACCCACTTCGGGACACACACTCGGTCACACAGGGAAGGACAGGCACGGCCCTTGAGGCCCTCACGCCCCCACGGCAGGCTGTGCACACAGAGCAAGACCAGACAGCCCTTCACACACGGACACCAGGGCGGCGGGGGCGGGGGCACTGACCTTGGCGACGGCTCCGGCGGGGGCTCCTTCCTTCAAACAGAAGCAACAGAGAGTTAGTGGCCCCCCACTCAGCATCCATGAGGGTCCCCCAGCCAGCCCAGCCCCCCACAGTCCCATGTGTCGGGGGCTACATGGGACAGGGGTCTCAGACAAGGCCGGGCAGGGGTGGAGCTGGCCCACCCACCCCAGAGAGCCCACGGCTCCAGGAATGGGCACCCCAGAGTCCACGGAGGCAGCTCCAAGAGGGAAGAGGGACCCCACGGGGGCCTCTGCTCTTCTGACCTGGGGGTCCCTTCCCTTCTTGTGAGGAACACTCGTTTTAATCAGAACCACACCAATATTACTAAGGTTCCAAAAAGGACACATTTGCTGATGGAAGCCCCAGAAGGGAGTTGAATTTACAGTCAATTCTCAAGACACACTGAGCGGCTCCGACTCTCTTTTCCACGTGTACCCTAATGGGATGATTCTCTTCCTCGCGATTTTCCAGGGGTGGTTCCACTGTGCCAGTCAGCGAGCCCAGGCTTCGCACCACTGCAGCCAGCTGTCCCCGCCTCGCCCTGCAGGGAAGGCGGTCTGGACCCTACGGTGTCTCCCGTGGGGCTGTTTGTGCTGGTGACTGCAGCATGAATTGAGTGAGACAGTGGGTCGTGATTTGCTCACCCGTGGGTGCGCAGGCTGGTCCGCCGAGTTACAGGCAGGCTCTTCGGTGCACTTCCAGATCCTTCACGTGACAGGGACCGTGTTGCCGTGGAGCATGGGGTCCCTCACCGCCTCCTGCAGCTCCCAGCAGCCCAGGAGTCCTTGGCTTCTGGCCGCACCGCCCCGTCTCTGCCTCCGCCTCTCCGCGGCGTTCTCCACGTCTGCGTGTCTCCTCCTCTGCTGTAAGGACAGCTGCCACCGGACCTAGGGCTCACTGGATGATCCAGGGTGACCTTGCTTCAAGATCCCAGGCTTGGTTACAGATGCAAGGACCTTTTTCCAAATAAGGTCACCTTTGCACACTCTGGGACATTTTGGAGACCAGCATCCAACCCACTGTGTTCCCCCAAACCCCCAAAATTCATGTCCATCTTATGTTCAGAATACACTCACCCTTGCCAAAATCCCCCAGAGTCTCCACCCTCTGCAGCATGGACTCTGTGTCCAAAACCTCATCGAAATCCCATCCATTGGCTGGGCACAGTGGCTCACACCTGTAATCCCAGCACTTTGGGAGGCCGAGGCGGGTAGATCATCTAAGGTCAGGAGTTCAAGACCAGCCTGACCAACATGGTGAAACTCTGTCTCTACTAAAAATATAAAAATTAGCTGGGTGTGGTGGCGGGTGCCTGCAATCCCTGCTACTCAGGAGCCAAGGGAGGAGAATGGCTTGAACCCAGGAGGCAGAGGTTGCAGTGAGCCGTGATCGCACCACTAGACTTCAGCCTGAGTGACACAGTGAGGCTCGGTCTTGGGGGAAATCCCATTTGTTCAAAAAGTCCCAAATCTCATCATCTAAAGTCATGGGAATCACTGAACTCAGGTACGTGTGAGGCCGTGGCTGCGCCACGCTGGGGCTGCCATCCCTGTGCATGGACCTGTGAATCTGGAAAACAAGTCACCTGCTTAAAGCATCCAACACAGGACGGCATCCCTGCTCAAAAACAGAGAACGACAGAGGGGACGCCAGCCACCACGGTCTTCAATCCAGCGAGGCAAACGCCACGTGGCACAGCTCTGGGGACGTGCCTCAGGGGACTCTCCGCCCCGCTGGCCTCTGCTGGAGCCTCAGGGTCATTCCCTGTTTCCTGCAGGGCAGCTTGTGCTCACAGCTGAGGGGCGCCACCGGCCTGTTTCCGGCCTGCAGACTCCCGGAAGTCCGACGCCTGCCTCCCTTCACTCAACACTGTCCCTGCCAGTCTAGTTTCTGCTGGTATGAAGCTCCCCCAAACCCCGTGGGCCTCCTGAATACGTCACACGTGTGATGGTGTTAGACACAAGGCCGCTCTGCACCTCCTTCCGGATTGCTCCGCCTCCACGCCAGGCCTCCATCTCTACACAGAGCCTCCCTCTCCACGCATGGCCTCCATCTCCACACCGGGCCTCCACCTCCACACAGGGCCTCCCTCTCCACGCACGGCCTCCATCCATCTCCACGCCAGGCCTCCATCTCTACACAGAGCTTCCCTCTCCACGCCGGGCCTCCATCTCCACGCCGGGCCTCCCTCTCTACGCACGGCCTCCATCTCCACACGCACAGCCTCCATTTCCACGCCGGGCCTCCATCTCCACACCGGGCCTCCACCTCCACACAGGGCCTCCATCCATCTCCACGCCAGGCCTCCCTCTCCACGCACGGCCTCCATCTCCACGCCAGGCCTCCATCTCCACGCCGGGCCTCCACCTCCACACAGGGCCTCCATCCATCTCCACGCCAGGCCTCCCTCTCCACGCACGGCCTCCATCTCCATGCCGGGCCTCCATCTCCACGCTGGGCCTCCACCTCCACACAGGGCCTCCATCCATCTCCACGTCGGGCCTCCATCTCCACGCCGGGCCTCCACCTCCACACAGGGCCTCCATCTCCACGCCAGGCCTCCACCTCCACACACGGCCTCCATCCATCTCC
>NW_016107870.1:372333-377121 GCF_001604975.1 Cebus imitator
CGGCCTCCATCTCCACGCCGGGCCTCCATCTCCACGCCAGGCCTCCACCTCCACACAGGGCCTCCATCCATCTCCACGCCGGGCCTCCATCTCCACGCACGGCCTCCATCTCCACGCCGGGCCTCCATCTCCACGCCGGGCCTCCACCTCCACACAGGGCCTCCATCCATCTCCACGCCGGGCCTCCCTCTCCACGCACGGCCTCCATCTCCACGCCGGGCCTCCACCTCCACACAGGGTCTCCATCCATCTCCACGCCGGGCCTCCATCTCCATGCCGGGGCTCTGCTGAGATGGTAGCATGGATGCCGTGGTCGCACATGTGTCATCCTCAGCACAGGCTGTCTGGCCACACCCATGGGCTTCTTGCCACAGCTGGCTTTGCCAACAGCGAATCTCCTAATTTATAACCCTTTGTAAACTGGGCAGGCCGAGCACCTCCCAAACCTTCAAGTTCGGGTTTCTTACATCATTTTTTTATATTATTTTGACAAGACTGACCACGTGCCATTCTGAAATCCTCTTTCCTCTCATATTTTACTATGAGCAGCAGAAATAAATTAGGCTGCACCTGCCACACTTGCTTGGAAATCTTGGCTGAACATCCACATTCCTCACTTAAAAATTCTGCCTCCGCCTGGCAGTGCCGCACAGCCCGGTAGCAACACGGGGACAACCTTCCCTCCGGCTTCCAACAACTGATTCTCACTTCCTCCTGTGCTCACTCCAGAGGCACCGGGAACTCCACCCACCAACTCTTCAGGACACCTCGGCTTCTTCTGCACCTCAAAATACTCAGGTACAAAATCTCATTCACATCCCATCAGTTCAAAAAATCACAAATTTCATCATCTAAAGTCATCAGAGGCCAGGTGTGGTGGCTCACACCTGTAATCCCAGCACTTTGGGAAGCCAAGGCAGGCGGATCACAAGGTCAGGAGTTCAAGACCAGCCTGGCCAACATAGTGAAACCCTGTCTCTACTAAAAATACAAAAATTAGCCGGGTGTGGTGGCGGGCGCCTGTAATCCCAGCTACTCAGGAGGCTGAGGCAGAAGAATCACTTGAACCCCGGAGGTGGACGTTGCGGTGAGCCACGATTGTGCCACTGCACTCCAGCCTGGTGACAGAGCGAGAGACTCCGTCTAAAAAAATAGCAATAAATAAATAAAATAATAAAATCATCCGAATCACTTAAATCAGGTGTGTGTGATTCTAGGTGTGCATCTTCCTGGGTGAACGTCCTCCACACACGGACCTGTGATCCTAGAAAGAAGCCTCTGCCGTCACCCAGTTCCGAAGTCACATCCGCGCCGGGAGGCGTTCGGTGCCGCAGCACGCAGCTCCCGAGTGTGAACGTCCAGAGTCATTTGCTGCAGCTCCTGTAGCTAAGTGCCACTGTGTGTGTGTAACAGACATTTGTCCTTTCCCAGTCCCAGAGGACAGAGTCCAAAATCGAGGTGCGGGCAGGGCCTGCTCCCTCCGACGGTGCCGGGAGGGTGCTTCATGGCTACAGGCAGCCCTTGGCTTCCGGCCGAATCACCCTGGGCTCTCCCCTTCCTAGTTGGTGCTGTCTCCTCTGTTTCCGAATCTCCCTGTCCTTGTAAGGACACTCATCATCGGACTCGGGGCCCGCCCGGAAAATCCAGGATGATCTGAGATTGTCCTGACAGGTTCCAGGGCACGAGTGTGTCTCCAGGAGACAGAGACCGTCATCCAATCCACTGGAAGCCCCTGCCCCGCCCAGGGCTTTCAGGCGGGAACTGCGTGCGGGCAGCCCTGGGCCCCGGCACGCCTGGGGGGTGTGCGCACTGTCCACGTCTCCCGCTCAGCAGGCCCTTCTGCAACCGACCTCGGCGCCGGGCAGTCCGAGAGCCGTGGGCTGTGGGCCTGAGGGAGAGGCAGCAGGTGCTGTCACCACCAGGCACTCGGGAGGATGCGGGGCTGGGAGACCCACATACCCGGGTCCCAGTAAGAGCCACGCAGAGCCCCCAGCCCCAGGTCAACCTTCACCCCTCACCCTCCCACCCCTCCTCTGCCCACCCCAAAAACCACCTGCCCCTCTGGGGACGGGAGCCCAGACCAGGTCGGCAGATTCGGAAAGAGAAAGCACCACCATCGCCAAGTCCATTGCGTCCCAACTCCCTGGAGTCCCCCGGGCCGCGTCTTCCGTGAGCAGCTGGGGCCCCTCAAGACTGAGATGCCCACCCGTCCCACTGGAGCTCCCCGGCTGACCTGAAAGTGAGTCCAGATTTACTCTTGAGGTTCCTCAGCAGCTCCAGCTGGTTTAGCGGGGGGATGAGTCTGGAGCAAGAGGAGGAGAGGGGAGTGAGCGTCCCGTCGCTGAGTCCTGGGACACCTCCCTCTGCCTGCATGGCTCACAGGCGGGGCCTGCGGGGTCAGACACCCAGGGGCGTGTGGGGCGGCCGGGCTTCAGGCAGCCGCCCCTGGGACCTGCGCTCAGGCCCACCTCTCCTCGGCAGGCTCCGGCGCCACCCTCCTGCTCCAGCTGTGCCTGGGGCCCTGGTGACCAGCAGGCGCAGAAGGGAGGAGGGCGCTGGCCGCCCGTGCCACCCCGACCCTGAGGCCAGGAGCAGGTGGAGGAGAACGCGCAGGTGGGGACGGCCCTATCCCTGCCCCTCTTCTGATCCCCGAACACCCCTGAAGGACGCACCCCAGCCCCTTTGCCCAGCCACATTCTCTGCCTGGAAGACTTGGGGGGAAGCAGAAGGGTTTTGCTGGACACAGAGGCTCATTCGGAGTCTGCAGGATGAGTCCAGCCTCTCAGGCCCAGACGCCTCGGGGACCCTCCACAGGTCCCCGAGCCCTGTTCCCAGTCCTGGTCACATCCACCACCGTCTGCCTGCGCCACCACCCACAGCCACCAGCAGTACCAGGTCCAGGCCCCCAAAACCCACCAGGCGGCGTGCAAGCACCTCCCCGCATCTGTGTGGGACATTCCCCTCTTCGCCCCCCCCACTCCCACCCACCTCACCTTGCCCACTCCGCCTTGCCTCAGTTCCCTCACAGCGTCCCAGCTCACTTCAGGAGGAGACGCCCTCCTTGGGGGCCTCAGCCCCACCCGGCCCCTGACACACCTGACCCCGAGCCTCCGCCTGCTCAGCCTCGGCTCCCAGGCCCGGCCGTTCCGTCCATAGCCTCCACCCTCACCTGTGGAGCACTCCCCCCGGGGCCATGTCCTGGCCTCTCCTCTGCATCCAAGGCAGGACGGCCACCTGCCAGCCCAGCCCAGCCCTCACCCAGCTGACCCCCTACATGGCCACAGCCATGGCCGCCCCCTGGAGATGCCCCTGCCCGTGTCCTTCCTCTGCCCTAGGCTGGGCGTGGCCCACATCCCCAGACTCTTCACCTGCCCTGCCTCTGCCCACCCAGCCTTACCTGGTCCTCCAGACAGGCCTCCTGCCACTCTCCTGACCAAACACTCAATGCCTCCCCATTGCCACCAAAACAAAAGGACGGTGACCGCACCGCCCCCCGGCCTGGCTGTCACCTGCCACCAACTCCCCGTAGTCCAGCAACACTCCCCCCTCCAGAGCTGCCCAGAAGCCCTCCCTGCCCCACAGCAACTGCCCCCACCAGCCGCTGGTACCCCCTGCAGCCTGGGCAGGTGTGAGCTGGTACAGCCGCACCTGGCCCCTCTTTGTTCCCTCTACAGCCCCAGAGGGACCCCGAAGATGCTGGTCAGAGTGGAGCTGTGAGACCTTCCCTCCAGAGGGCAGTCGGCCGTCCCGGTCAGGACTGAGCAGGTGCCCAGGTGGCGGGTGAGCTGGTGCTATGGGGGCAGCAGAGCTCAGACTGGCCCAAGTCCGTCCGGGGGCCACAGCCGGCTCCACGGCCCTCCTCGACGGGACCCCACACGCACACAAGCCCGGGTCAGAGACACACACGTCAGCCCTCAGAGCCACATGGGAGGTCATGCCTCGAACACACAGAGCAGCAGCACCAGGGCAGACAGGCGGGCGGCCGGGACAGGAAGGTACAATGCGGGGGGAGCCCCGGGAGAGAGCAGAGGCTGGTCCAGGGTCAGCCAGCTTCAGTGCCAGCCACCCGGCCCCAGGAGCAGCAGGGCCTCTGCAGACGCGGGAGACGTCAATGGCTGAGCGTGTCGGGGTAGAGGCCCTGGACCCGCCCCTGCCCAGGACCATATCCCTTCCTTTCTGGGAATGGAGGGTCAGCCTTCTAACAGCTCCCGGGAAGGGCGGCCGGGTCTCTGCTCCAGGACGGACAAGAGGCTCGGAGGAGTCAGAAGGGCTCCTGTGCAGGAACCCCTCCAGGTCTGTGCAGGGAGGGGCCGGCCCGGGCTCTGCTGGCCGATCTCCGCACAGAGCACCACCTGCCCTCCTGGCTGGGAGAGGCCCTGCGTCCTGTCTGGGGTGAGGCTTCCCCCAAAGCTCAGCACCCTCCAGTCTGAGCAGACAGCCCCGTTTCCCACCCTCAGCAGTGGGGGACACACCGGGGTGGGAGGGCCGGGAGACTTGGGGTTCCCCCGCCGCCGAGGCAAGACTCAGGAGAAACTTGAGTCCAAGGCAGGAGACCCTGAGGCAGCCCCGGAGGTGAGCTGCCCTGAAGAGGCCGCCCTGTGTGCCGCGGTGGGACAAGGACAGGGCCGGCCTGGGGGTCCTGATCTGGGGTCCTGGTCTGGGGTCCTGGTCTGGGGTCCTGGTCTGGGGGTCCTGGCCCGGGGTCCTGATCTGGGGTCCTGGTCTGGGGGTCCTGGCCTGGGGTCCTGGTCTGGGGTCCTGGTCTGGGGGTGTTGGCCTGGGGTCCTG
>NW_016107870.1:377429-382104 GCF_001604975.1 Cebus imitator
CTGGGGTCCTGGTCTGGGGTCCTGGTCTGGGGGTCCTGGCCTGGGGTCCTGATCTGGGGTCCTGGTCTGGGGTCCTGGTCTGGGGGTCCTGGCCTGGGACCACCCTTGGCCCCAGACAGGTGCCAAGCACCAGAGCGGGGAAGCCCCCATCCACCATTCTTGCTCTGCTCACAGATGGGGCCCATGGGAAGGGGACAGAGGCAGGAGGGGAGCCAGGCCAGAAGCAGGACAGGACGAGGCCACGGAGGACACAGGAGGCCAGCAACAGGAAGCAGTGGGAAGGAGGGGCAGGAGAAGAGTGGACAGGCTGGGGAGGGGGGGCTGGCACGTGGGCTCCAGGCAGGGGAGGGCCCAGGGTGAAGGGGCCTCCAGCATGGGGCCACGAGGGGCAGGGTGCAGGGACCCTTGGTGGGGAGTGGGGGCGGCGGTCACTCTGCACACTGGGTGGCCGCAGGGCTCGAGGGCCTCATCCCGTCACAGTCCCAGACAGAACGAGAACCACACACATCTGCTGCCCCATGCATGTCCTACCTGGAGGCCCCGTAGGTTTGACTTTGCGAGCTTTCAAGTGTTTACACACACACACAAAGGGAAAAGAACAAAAAATTTCAAAAAGAACGGGATAAGAAAAAGAAAATGAAACAAATAGTCAAGGAGAGGAGGGGAACAACAGAACAAAGAAAATTAGCGCAAGGGCCGGTTCTGCCCTGCGGGGGCTGGAGGGGCACTCTGCAAGCACAGGGGCACAGGCCACATCCCAGGACAGGCGGGCTTCCAGGAGGCGCGGGGGGAAGGGTCGGGACGACTGCAAACACAGAGGGCCGCCAAGGGCTCTGGCACCCTCCTCCCAGGTGACACCCTGAAAGGCAGCTTGCAGCTGAGGATGGCCAAGGGCCTATCCACCCTCTCCAACTCAGGAGCCTCAAGAGGACCCCGGGCCCCGCCCCAAGCCAAGAAGTCCCAGCCAAGCTGTGCACCCACCCCACCCTCAGGGAAGGCTCCAGGGGACAGACACCCCCTAGGAGTGGGGGGGCACCTGAGCTGGTAAGTCCCCAGGCTCCGTTCCCCACCTCACAGCAGAGGGCAGGCTGGCAGGGTGGGGCGCACCCAGATGGACTGAGGGGTCAGGCCCGCGTGCACTGGGTGAAAAGCGCTCAGAATCCCTCATCTCAGACCTTAATTTAAGCATGAGCCCGGCAGGGACTATCCTCACTGGCTGCCACCTACCCTTGTGAAAGAGAAACACAGGAGCCGCCCTCCGCCTAGAGGGTCACCGGACCTGCTGGCACTGCCCCCCGGGGCCATGGACTGGCACTTTCTAGGCTCCTTATCTGCTGCCCGAGGGGCTCCAAGGGTGTCTGTGTGCTCTGTGCTGTTGGTGGGCACCTGGGACCCCCAGGATAATTCGGGTCTCCTGGTCTGAAAGCCTCGCTGTGAGCCAGGGTCGCTTTCCCGCCCCTCCACCCCACGCAGGACCCTGGTCTTTGCTGGGGGACGGGGTCGCTTTCCCGCCCCTCCACCCCACGCAGGACCCTGGTCTTTGCTGGGGGACGGGGTTGGTGCTGGCTCCACTCATGAAGCCTGGGCACCTGGAGCTGCAGGAAGATCTGGAGCCGCCTGGGGGGCATTCACCGCGAGCCCCCTGGGGAGGGGCGTCCTCGCAAGGCACACAAACAGCACGACCACAGCAGGACACCAAAGCAAAGGGCGGGGAAATGAAGGTGAAAACAGCCGCAGCTGAACTCAGGGCAGAACCAACGCCTTGAAATAAACCACACACAGAACTCCTTTGTGAAGAACACGTACATTTTAAAGAAAAAAAATCAAAACAATGAACAACAAAAACGGGGTTTTAAGAACAAATGGAAAATGAAAACGGAAGGGATGCTGGTGGCGGTGTGCGTCGGCGGCGGTACCTGTACATGGGCACAGTGACGGTGCGCTCGTAGTACTGCCACGTGGAGCGCAGGTCCGTGCGCGAGAGGTTGGTGGCGTAGAATCTCCAGGCCGACTGCAGAGGGAGAGACAGGCGGGCGGTCGGCTGGGCTGGCAGCCAGGGCACGCCCAGGAGGGCCGGGTGCAGAGGGGACCTGGGACCCCCATGCTGTGAGCCGGGCACGTGGGACTCTCGGCCAGCAGCCCGGCCCCAGTGCTGCATCCGTCCCCACAGCCTCAGTTTACCCTCTGCAGGACAGACAGGGGAAGAAGGGGAGCAGCCGGGGCCTGACTCGGGGCCCACAGGAGCTCACAGGGAGGCCATGCTCTGTTCTGTTCATGCCTCTCACCTGGCCCCTGGCAGGTATCACCTGTCATGGGGGTTACCTTCTGCCCGGCAGGGCCAGGGACCCCAGCCGCCATCCTCCCAGGGTGGTAGCCCAGCCCAGGGGGGCTTCCCCAGCAGGGGGTGGGCACTCGGCCAGCGCGGGCAGGAGCCTGCGGGTTGGACTGAACCCACCTGGCCAGATCTCCGCTTCTCTGTGCCTTTGCTTTGTTTTGCAGTGCTGAAATACGTATATCTCATACCATAAAGCTCGCGGGGTTAGCCATCTTGAGGTGCGCATTTCAGCAGCCCCTGTACTCACCGTGCTGTGAGACCACTATCACTACTGAACTCGGCAACCTCTTCACCGCCCCCGAAGAAGCCCCCTACCGTCAGACACACTAAGCAGGCACTCCTGGCCCCGGCCCCCCAAGGCCCTGGCCACTGCCAGGTGCTTGCTGGGGTCTCCACGGACTCCCCCTCCACCGAGTGTGTCCTGGCGTGTCAGCGCCCGCTCCTCCTCGTAGGAGGCTTGTATGGGGGAATCACGCTCTGTTCATCCATTAATGAGCGTTTCGGCTGTTTCTACGCTTTGGCTCCTGTGAGTGCTGCTGCTGTGAAACACGTGTGCACGTTTTTGGTTGAAGATCTGTTTTCAATTATTTTGTGTCTACACCTCGAGGTAGAATTGCTAGGTCACGTGATAACCCCACGTTTATCGACTATTTGAGAATCAATCAAACTGGTTTCCACGGTAGCTGCATCGTTACATTCCTACCAGCAAGGGGTCCCCATTTCTCCACATCCTCACCGACACTGATTTTCCATTTGGCAAACTGTTAGCCACCCCGGCCCGGCCTGGCCCGGAGGCTCATGCCAGCAATCCCAACACCTTGGAGGCTGAGGCAGGTGGATCGCCTGAGCCCAGGAGTTCAATACCAGCCTGGGAAGCATGGCAAAACCCTGCAAATAAAATAAAATAACATAAAATAAATAATAAATAAAATAAATTAACTAAAAAATAAATAAAATAAAATAAAAATTAGCCGGGTATGGTAGTGCACACCTGTAGTCCCAGCTACTCAGGAGGCTAAGCGGGAGGATCGCTTAAACCCGGGACGTGGAGGCTGCAGTGAGCCACGATCACGCCACTGCAATCCAGCGTGGGCGACAGAGCAAGACCCTGTCTCAAAAAAAAAAAAAAACAAAACTTGGCCATCCTAACACATGTGAAGTGGCGTCTCTCTGTGGCTTTGATTTGCACTTCCCTGACACCCGCCAGCACTGGGCGGTCTCTTCAGGAGCTTAGTGGCCACTCCGAGTGTCCTCTTTGGAGGACGTCTGGGCTAACCCTTTGCCCGCGGTCCGTAGGGCTGTCTTTCTGTTACTGAGTTGTGAGAGTTCTTAATATGTTCTGAATACTAACCCTTATCACAGACACACTTCGCAGCATTCTTCCCCATTCTGTGGGTTGTCCTTTTGCTGTTATATATTTTTTAAAATCCAGATCACGGAGATTTATGCCTGTGTGTTCTTCTGAGGATTTTTATAATTTTAGTTAATTTTTGTTAATTTTTGTACATGATATGAGAGTCAAACTTCATTCTTTAAAGAACAGACACCTGATTGACCCAGCACCACTGGTTGAAGAGACTATTCTTTCTCCACTGGACCTGGCACCCTTGAAAACTGACCTCAGATGCATGGACGTAATTCTGACTCTCAATTCCATCCCCTTGCCCTGTATGTCTGCCTTATGCAAATGGCACACTGTTTTGATTACTGTTGCTTTGTAGTAAGTTTCAAATCGGAAAGTGTTAGTCCTACAACTTTGTTCTTCCCTTTCAAGGCCGTTTTGGCCAATTGTTTAGGTCCGTTACAATTCCATATGAATCTTAGGATCAGCCTTTCCACTTCTGCAAAACAAAGAAAAGGTGGGGGGACATTGGAATTACAGTAAGAATTGCACCGACTCTGTAGATCCATTTGCATTGTATTAAATACGTCGCTCCAATTTTGTTAAGATGATATTAATAAAATTAAGCCTTCCAATCCATGGAAACAGGGCGTCTTTCCACTTTAGGTCTTTGTTATCATAATTTTCTTTTTTGAAACAGAGTCTCGCTCTGTCACCCAGACTGGGGCATGGAGGTGCGATCTCGGCTCACGGCAACCTCTGGCTGTTCTCCCACCTCAGCCTCCCAAGTAGCTGGGACTACAAGCACGTGCTGCCACACCCAGCTAATTTTTTATTTTGTTTTGTTTTAAGACAGAGTCTCGCTCTGTCCCCCAGGGTGGAGTGCAATGGCGAGATCTCGGCTCACTACAACCTCCGCCTCCCAAGCAAATCTCCTGCCTCAGCCTCTCCAGGAGCTGGGATTACAGGTGCGAACCAGCATGCCCAGCTAATTTTTG
>NW_016107870.1:382552-387398 GCF_001604975.1 Cebus imitator
GCTCACTGCAACCTCTGCCTCCCAGTTTCAAGCGATTCTCCTGCCTCAGCCTCCTGAGCGGCTAGGATTACAAGTGCCCACCACCACACCCAACTAATTTTCGTATCGTTAGTAGAGACGGGAATTCCCCATGTTGGCCAGGCTGGTCTTGAACCTGACCTTAGGTGATCCGCTTCAACTTCCCAAAGTAAGTACAAGAGTGAGCCACTGTGCCCTGCCCAATTTTGATTTTTTTCAAAGATTCAACCTTTTTGGTTTCGTTGAGTCTGTCTACTTTTTAAGTTTATCTCTGTTTTTAAATTTATTTTTTGCTCTGTTTTGGGTCTTGCTCTGTTGCCCAGGCTGGAGTGCAGTGGCCCAATCAGAGATCACTGCAGCCTCCAAACTCTTGGGCTCACACGATCCTCCCACATCAGCCTCCTGAGTAGCTGAGACCACAGCTCATTGAAAAATTGGCTGGGCGTGGTCGTGGGTGCCTCTAATCCCAGCTACCTGAGAGGCTGAGGCAGGAGAACTGGTAGAACCCAGCAGGCAGAGGTTGCAGTGAGCCAAGACCTCGCCATTGCACTCCAGCCTGGGCAACAGAGAGAAACTCTATCTCAACCAAAACAAAAAAAAAAAAAAAAAAAAAAAAAATGGGGTCTTTGTTGCCAAGGCCATAGCTAGCCTTCGACTTCTAGTCTCAAGGGATCTGCCCACACAGCCTCCCACGGCCCCTGTAACAGCGTTTGCCACCAGCAAGAAGACCCTCTGCAGGTGTGTGACGGCTGGTGACGGAACTGCAGGCAGCGCTCACTGTCCGGTCTGAACACCCTGGGGCCCTGGGGACGATGTGGAATCTGCTCTGCAAATGCAGCCAAGGCTGCAGGACAGCTCGTCTGCTTCCGGCATGCTTTACTAGATACTTTAAGCCCACAGCTTAGAAAAAAACATTCCTTCCAAAATGTTACTGCTCCTTGACAATGCACCCTGTCACCCCAGAGCTCTGATGGAGACAGACAGCGAGATGGATGCGTATTCATGCCTGCTCAGACAGCACCCATTCTGCAACCATCCATCAGGGGTGCCTTTAACCTCCAAGTCTTATTTCAGAGACACGTGTGACCAGGCTGTGGCTGCCACAAACAGTGATTCCTCTACACAGACAGCGATTCCCCTGCCACAGACAGTGATTCCTCTATCATAAAGTACGATTCCTCTGATGGGTCTGGGCAAAGTAAATTGAAAACCTTCAGGAAAGGATTCACCATTTAAATGCCATTCACAACAGTTGATTGGTGGGAGGAGGTGAAAATATCTCAGTAACAAGAGTCTGGGAGAAGTTGATTTCGACGCTCATGGAAGACTGAGGGTTCAAGACTTCAGAGGAGGAAGGCACTGCAGATGTGGAAACGGCAGAACTGGAACCAGACGTGGAGCCTGAAGATGGGGCTGAAGTGCTGCCGTCTCAGGATAAAACTCTAACAGATGAGGAGCGGCTTTTACAGGTGAGCCCAGTAAGTGGTTTCCTGGTACGGACCGTGAACGCTGCGGAGAGCAGCGGGAGACCACTTCTACCAGCCCCAAAGCAACTGGGGCCAGACAGCATGAGGCGGGAGGGCCCACGCCCGCGAGGCTGACACGAGGACGATGCCAACAATGTTCTAAAGTGACCCCACGAGGAGTTCCTTGTCAGGACCACAGCGATTCGGATGAGATGCTCCAGGAAGAACACCGGCCCAGCAGCGCCAAAATCTCCACCCATGAACAGACGCCAATCTGGTTTTCAGCCTCCGGAACTGACGAACTCCGTTTCCAGGCAGCTCATGTGAACTTCTAGGCTCATGAGAGCTCCCTGCCCCTCCCCCTCTGGGCACACGGGCATCTCACCACGCTGGCTCGCCTCTGGATGAGAGCTCCCTGCCCCTCCCCCTCTGGGCACACGGGCATCTCACCACGCTGGCTCGCCTCTGGATGAGAGCTCCCTGCCCCTCCCCCTCTGGGCACACGGGCATCTCACCACGCTGGCTCGCCTCTGGATGAGAGCTCCCTGCCCCTCCCCCTCTGGGCACACGGGCATCTCACCACGCTGGCTCGCCTCTGGATGAGAGCTCCCTGCCCCCCACCCTCCAGCCGTGCCGGGTCCTCTCTGGTTATAATCTTTTCTTCTAATTCCCAAATACATTCGACATGTCTGGAGATATTTTTTCTCTGATCTATTTTTTTTCGGGGGGTTGACAGAATCTCCTCGAGGCGAAGATGCTGAGAACAGTGTTGAAATGACAGGAGGGACTGACTTAGTTGACAAGGCAGTGGCAGCGTCTGAGGATGGACTGCAGTGCTGAAACTGCCGCCCAGCAGCGTCGCGCTGCAGAGGAATCCTTCACGAAAAGAGGGGTGAATCCATGTGACAAGCCCCGTTCTCGCCTTACCATAAGAAATCGCCACATCCACCTCGGCCTTCAGCAGCAAGGCGGGACCCTCCACCAGCACCGACCACAACTCGCTGAAGGCTCAGATGACTGTTAGTATTTTTTAGCAATTATTTGTAAATGGAGGAATGTGCACTTTTTCAGACATAATGCTACTGCACACTTAGTAGGCTACACTATGGTGTAAACAACACTTTTTTTTTTTTTTTTTTTTGAGACGGAGTCTCGCTCTGTTGCCCAGGCTGGAGTGCAGTGGCACGATCTTGGCTCACGGCACGATCTTGGCTCACGGCACGACCTTGGCTCACGGCACGATCTTGGCTCACGGCAACCTCTGCCTCCCGGGTTCAACCGATTCTCCTGCTTCAGCTTCCTGAGTCCCTGGGATTACAGGCACCCACCACCAAACCCGACTAATTTTTTGTATTTTCAGTAGAGACAGGGTTTCCTCATGTTGGCCAGACTGGTCTCAAACTCCTGACCTCAAGCGATCTGCCTGCCTCGGTCTCCCAAAATGCTGGGATTACAGGCATGAGCCACTGTGCTCGGCCTGTAAACCTAATTTCCACATGCACTGGGAAACCACGAAATTCGCGTGACTTGCTGTGTTGCCGTGTCCCTGATGCAGTGGTCTGGAGCTTGTCTGCAGGGCCTCTGAGCTGTGCCCAAGTGAGGCCCCACTGTGCTCTGGAAATGGCACCCAGCTGCTGCTACGAGCGACCTTCGAGGGCAGCGGGGGACAGGAGCCAGGGTGCTGAGGCACTTCTTTTTCCGGCCATATTTTAACCTTTTCACGAAATGCACATGGTCACTTTTTAAACTGTCAATATTAGAGTGAGATTTGGGGGCATTTTTGTTCTTCTTTATACTCCTTTGCATTAAAATAAATCACTGCTTGTAGTTTTTATAGTAGGAGATAAACACACACACATATGAAGGCAGGCTGGACCCAGAGCCAAGACCATGAGAGGCACACACCCTGCTGTGGCCAACACTCCGTGGCTTGTGGCCACATCACTCCAGTCTCCGCCTCCATACTGCTTTCTCCTCCGCTGCGTCCAATCTCCTTCTTCTAAGGACGCGCATGACTGTGACTGCACTTAGGGCCCACTGGAGTAACCTGGGAGTGTCTCCATCTCAAGCTCTCCTGTTTAAGATGCCACGTCCAGCTGGCAGGGTTCCCGGTCAACTCTGCGGGTCCAGTGGACAGGACAGACTTTGGGGAGGAGCTGCAAGAATGGCTGATCCCAAGGGAGTGCTACTGTCTGTCCATGTTGTCAGGGTGGTTCAGGAATTACCTGTGGATGCCAGAGCGGTCGCTGCACCCTACCCACCCCCAAATGGTGGGACAGGGCCGGGTGAGGTCTGGGCAGGCACCGTGGGAGCCACAGCCAGCACTGGGGTCAGACGGGGTCAGGTGCCGACCCACTGCAGGTGTGGGCTCTGGGAGCCTTGGCCGTGCAGCTGGCCTCCCAGGGTGCTGCAGAGACATGATGGCCAGGCCCCAGCGCCCACACCGGGCAAGGGCCACCCCAGCGTCCTCACGGGAGCCACCCCTGTGCAACCTCAGGGGTCCGACCCATTTCTCAACACACAAACTTCACGTCCTCACTCCTTCCAGATTCCTGCAGCAGGTAAGGGCTGGGGCCCTGTCCACAGGGAGAGGCCAAGGCCAGAGCGGTCCCCACTCCTGGGCAAGGTGGACCAGGATAGGGCTGCACTGGTCCCCAGGGAGATGGCCTGACTCACCTGGATCAGGCCTGCTGCGGGGTTCCGCCTCTTCTCAAAGTGCTTCTGCCGATGCTGCTCCTGAACCTTCAGGGCAAAGCCAGACCCCAAGATGCCCTGCAATTCATCAGGGTCAGGCCACATCCCAGGGACCCCACACCCCCAATTCATCGGAGTCAGACCACACTCCAGGGGCACCCCCATTTCATCAGAGTCAGGCCACACCCCAGGGACCCCACGCCCCCAATTCATCAGAGTCAGACCACACTCCAGGGACACCCCCAATTCATCAGAGTCAGACCACACCCCAGGGACACCCTCAATTCATCAGAGTCAGGCCACACCCCAGGTACCCCACGCCCTCAATTCATCAGAGTCAGACCACACCCCAGGTACCCCACGCCCTCAATTCATCAGAGTCAGGCCACACCCCAGGTACCCCACACCCCCAATTCATCGGAGTCAGACCACACTCCAGGGACATCCCCAATTCATCAGGGTCAGGCCACACCCCAGGGACATCCCCAATTCATCAGAGTCAGACCACACCCCAGGGACACCCCCAATTCATCAGAGTCAGACTACACCCCAGGGACACCCCCAATTCATCAAGGTCAGGCCACACCCCAGGGACCCCACATCCCCAATTCAACTGAGTCAGGCTACACCCCAGGGACACCCCCAATTCATCAGGGTCAGGCCACACC
>NW_016107870.1:388279-404320 GCF_001604975.1 Cebus imitator
GGGGCGCATAGGGGTCTCCAGGGGTGAGCAGGGGCTTCGAGGGGCACGGGGGGGGGCTTGCAGGGGGCTCAGCGAGCCTGACCTGAGCTGAGGCCAGAGGAGAAGAGGTGGGCGGGAGGAGGCCAGGAGGAGAGGCGGGGAAGTGGTCCCCACAGGGGTGGGGGGCGGGCTGCTCCTGGAGCAGGGACCCCAGGGGTTTTATTTAGAGTTTCTCTCGGGGTGGTGGGCAAGGGGGCAGTCGAGCCAGGTCAGGCCGCCCCAGGGGGCCTGGGTGAGGGGAAGGGGAGAAACGCTGTGTCTCCAGGCAGCTCCGACAAGAGACTCCGTGGGGGCCGAGGAAGTCGGGGCAGACACCCTGCACTCAGGACCAGACGAGGGGGCCGCAGCCACCCCGCCGCCAGAACCGCACGCACCACAAGCCAGGGGGCTCAGGACAGCCACATGGAGACTGCCCTGGCTGGGACCAGAAGGTGGGCCGGGGCCAGGCCCTGGGGGGACAGGGTCTTAGATAAGCAGAGGGAGAGGCCGAGGCATGGGCGCAGACCGCAGGGGTCCCACCCCCTGGGAGGGGAGACCTCTCACCAGGACCTGCATCCCCACGAAGGGAATCTACCCCGGGCTCTAGGATGTCGCTACGTGGTCTGAGGACAGGGTGGGCCGGGGTGCCCGCTGCCCACGGACAGGAAGCCGCGGCCTGGCACAAAGCAGCGGCAGCACCTGGGGCCTCGGCCGCCACCGCACGCAGCTCGCACGGGAGGCTCTGGGCAGGAGGCTGCCACACGGAGCGGGTGGGAGGCCGGGCGAGGCCTGGACCTCGAAACCTCTCCTGGGGAGTCCCAGCCAGGCCCTCCGCTCTCTATGCGACTTCTCCACCAAAGGAGGCACGTTTTGAAGATGTGAAACGGAGACTCACCGTCCTCAACTCAACCACGTGACCGCAAGGGCTGAGGGGGAGAGTGGGAAAGCATGAGGGAGAGACGGGGACAGAGACGGACAGAGACAGAGAGAGACAGAGAGACAGAGACAGAGAGACAGAGACAGAAAGAGACAGAGACAAAGAGAGACAGAGAGACAGAGACAGAGAAACAGAGACAGAGACAGAGGCAGAAGAGACAGAGACAGAAAAGACAGAGACAGAGAGAGACAGAGGGTCAAACAGAGAGAGACAGACAGAGACAGAGAGAGACAGAGACAGAAAGAGACAGAGACAGAGACAGAGAGACAAACAGAGACAGAGACAGAAAGAGAGACAGAGAGACACAGAGACAGAGACAGACACAGAGAGACAGACACAGAGACAGAAAGAGACAGAGACAGAGAGAGACAGAGGCAGAGAGACAAACAGAGATAGAGACGGAAAGAGACAGAGACAGAGACAGAAAGACAGAGACAGACAGAGACAGAGAGACAGAGACAGAGAGACAAACAGAGACAGAAAGAGACAGAGACAGAGACAAACAGAGACAGAGAGAGACAGAGACAGAGACAGACAGATATGCAAAGACAGAGATATAAACAGAGCCAGATAAAGACACATAGAGACAGAGATACAGAGACAGATACACAGAGATGGAGAGACAGAGACAGAGAAATAGAGACAGACAGATACAGACAGAGACATATGGGCCGGGCACCATGGCTCACGCCTGTAATCCAGCGCTTTGGGAGGCCGAGGTGGCTGGATCACTTAAGCCCAGGAGTTCGAGACCAGCCTGGCCAACATGGTGAAACCCCGTTTCAACCAAAAATACAAAAATTAGCCAGGTGTGGTGGCGGACGCCTGTAGTCCCAGCTACTCAGGAGGCTGAGGCAGGAGAATCGCTTGGGCCCAGGAGGTCGAGGCTGCAGTGAGCTATGACTGCGCCACTGCACTCCAGCCTGGGCGACAGAGCAAGATCCTGTCTCAAAAAAAAAAAAAAGAGAGACACAGACCACCGAGAGACAGGCGAGGCCATGAGACACGGACCCTGGCCAGAATGCTGGGGGCACAGGTGAGTCAAAAGAAGCCAGAGAACCCCAGAGCAGTTTCTGAGCCCCGGGCCCACCGAGGGCCAAGGCTGTGGAAGGGGCCAGGCTCCTCCTCGCTCCCCAGGGGGGTCAGACGGATGGGACACTTTCACACACAGCTCTCCAAAACTTTCTGCCCCTAAAATTTCATCAGCTGGCCATCGACCTGCTCCTCCGAAATGGGGCCAACATCAGGAAAAGGAAGCTGGGGGCCTGGCGGACGGGGCCTGGCCTTCGGGGGAGGCAAGGTTGGGATTCCCTCCATACTGGGGGGGGCCCCAAAGGCCGCAAGAAAGGGAAATCGGGGTAGATCTCACTCTCTGCCAGTAGGAGGTACACAGTTAGCATGTTTCAATCGGGGAATACCAGCATCCCTATTTGCTGTTTGGGACTAATCAGGTAAACCCCAAAGCGAAGCACAGAAGCGGCCCCATTCACCACGGAGGGACCCGGGGGAAGGCACAGTGGGTGCAGAGCCGGCTGTATTCTCACCTTACACAAGCATGACTCCGAAAAAAAACAAATAAAAATCTCAATCCAATCCTGAAGGTAAGAAGGCTGTTGCCCACCGAAGCCGTAGGGCCCAGCAGTCACAGCTCAGGACGCCCCGGGCCCACGCTGACCCCATGGCGGGGCCGAAACCACACCTGTGGCTCCGTGCGCTCAGTGAGCCCAGGTCATCCTGGTCCACAGCCTGGGCCCCGGGCACACTCAGCTCTCAACCGCCACCCAAGCCCTGCTTGGGAAGACAGCGTCCGGGTCTTATGCAGTTAATAAAATAATTTCAGATCAGCTGCGTGTGGCTTGGGCACCAGGTGGAGCTGCCCACACCTTCTCCACGGGGCTGAGCCACTCGGTAGGCATGTATTGGGCTGGGCTGGGGCCCGGTTTCAGCCTCCCAGGAGACCACACACCCTGCCTTTCACACCACCAGCCCGAGGGTGCCTGTGGCCGCAGGTTGGGGGGAGCCCGGGAGCCAGGTCTGTTCAGACCTGATCGAAGTGGGGCCTGCAGAGCCGCCTAGTCTCCAAAAGCACAGAGCGTCGGGGACCCCACGTCCACCCCACTTGGGCCAGGAACCCTCTTGGCAGGTGACTTGCTCCAAGAAGAGCCCGGCCATAGTGCAGGCACAGGGGCTAAGAGGGTGGGCTGGGGTCCCGGCAGCAGGAAGGCCGGGGAGGGGGTGGCCGGGAGACCACCTAGACGGACAGGCTGGAGGCCAAGCTGCCCTTCTTCAAATTCTCTCACCTCTCACCCCAAGGGGTAGGGCTGGGGAAAGAGGCCAGGGACAACAGCAAGGCCCACGACGTGGCAGCCAGCCATGGGCACCGAGGGCAAAGCCTCCTACCCACCAGCCCCACAGCCACCAGGTCACAGGATCAGCCCCTGAACCAGGGTTGCCCAGGACAGATCTCCTAGGGACGCCTCTTCTCTCCCTTCCCCCAACAATCGGGACAAGGAGCAGGTGGGGGGTCCCTCAGGAGGAAGAAGATCCCACCACCGCTGAGCTCAGCGCCCCCCACCCTGGGCCCAGCCCTCCCCACCCCAACCCCCGCCTCGGCCGCGACCAGGTGCTGTCACGACCACAGGTGGCCAGCAGGTGGCCCCAAAGAGACGTATGCAGCCGGCTCAGCCCAGGAGCCTGGTCCAGCAACGGGACAGGCGTGCGTCCTCAGCCAGCGGGCAGGCGGGACGGCCAGGAGGGGAAAAGCCACAAGGCCCACGACTCACCAGGCCCCACCAGAGTGCGTCCGCGTAGGTGTCAAAGTGGTCGTTCTCCCCCTTCTCCGCCAAGTACACCAGGAACGAGGCCAGGATGAGGCAGAGGAAGCCGATGTACCAGGCGGTGACCAGCTCCTGCCAGGCAGAGGGCATCGCCGTCACCACCAGCCGCCCGCCTCCGGAGCACTGCAGCCTCGCCTCAGCCTGCCCTGGGCTTCGTCTCCAGGGATGTGGGGGCTGAACCCCTCTCCTGAGGCCAGCAGAGGCTCTGCACAGGGTCAGGGGAACCCGGAGCGGCGGCCGGCTTCACTCTCGTAGCTGCACCAGCCCCTGCCCGTGCCTCCGGCGGCTCGCACGGCCGGCCCGCCGTGTCCTCCAGGGTCAGCAGCGTCTATGCCGGCGGCCGGCGGGGCTGGAGAATCTCAGGACTGTGGAGACCCTCCCCCAGCCTCCCTGAGCCTCAGGGCGCAGATGTGAAAGGGTGCCCACTCCAGCCAGCACCCAACCCCACAGCATCCAGGGAGGGAGGGGCCCCCGGGGGCTGACCCCTGCCTGTTCTGCAGACAAAGCCACTCCCCGTCCAGGGCGCAGGAGGGAAGAAAATGGGGAGGGGCCGTTTGAGCAAATAAGCCCACCCATGCGTCGAGTGGACGGATAGCACAGTCTGGCAGGATGGGGTCTCGGTCACCGTGGGGGTCTCGGTCACCGGGGGGGGGTCTCGGTCACCGGGGGGGTCTCGGTCACCGGGGGGGGGTCTCGGTCACCGGGGGGGTCTCGGTCACCGGGGGGGGTCTCGGTCACCGGGGGGGTCTGGGTCACCGGGGGGGTCTCGGTCACCGGGGGGCTCCTGGCCCGCCTCCGCCGTAAGCTGCGGCTTGAGCCACCACCAGGCACGTGAGGAGCCCGGCGTATTGATCCTGGCACTAAAACCCAGGAAGAAGACGCCCAACCACAGAACCCAGGGTTCTCAGCAGGAAAAGTGGGGAGGGTGGGGGGTGCAGGGGCCGAAGTGGCCTGGCCTTTTGAAAAAACAGCTTTCTGGAGACAGACGACAAAGATGGGCCAAGCCCTGGGAAGAGGTACCAAGAAGAGCGGCAGGGGAGCGGCTTCCCCACCCGAAGGCTCGCTGGCCTGGCCGCAGACCCACCGCTGACCTTCCCTCCACCCAGGGCTCTCGGAGCACACCCCGGGCAGAGGGGGGCCCGCTGCACGCCAGGACCCTCGCCGGCTTGGACACCCACCCAGCCTGGGTGCCGCAGCTCACCTTGCTGTGGGCGTAGACCACCGAGCCCAGCAGCTTCCAGGTGCCACCCCGCCGGTCCATGCGGATCATCCGCAGAATCTGCAGGAAGCGCAGGCTCCGGAGCGCGGACGTGGCAAAGACGTTGCCCTGGGAGCCGGCGGCCAGCACCGCGATGGAGGCGATGAGCACCATGATGTCTGTGAGGCGGGCGTGGAGCTGGTGAGGGGGGCTGCCCTGTGCATCCCCTGGGGGAAGCCCCAGCCCCGGGTTCCAGGAGGCTGTGCAGAGGGCCGGGAAGGTGTGTGCCAAGCGCCCGGCGTGGGCTCTGTCCGGCCTCAGGAAGGCCATTACGACCGTCCAACCTGCCTGCGGGGCCCAGGACAGGCAACCTGGCGCCACGTCCCTCTTCCTGAGACTCAGGCGCAGTTAACCACAGGCTCCGACTCCAAGTCAGCAGGCGAGAGGAAACTTCCAGAAGGAGCCCACGCAGACGCCCCAGCTCCCCCCAGGGCTGAGTCCGTGCCTGGGTCCCCGGCCCCGACACCCGCACCAGGCCTCACCAATCACGCAGAATGGCTTCCGGGCGAACTTGAGCCTCCCCCTCCAGCCGCGGTAACGGCAGCAGCAGCCCGCGGCCCAGATCCGCACGAAGTACTCCACGCCGAACACCACAATGGTCACGATTTCCTGCAGGGGAGGCGAGCTGAGGCCACGCGAGGCCTGGAGGAGGGCCTGGGGGCCCCGCCTGGGCACCCACAGGGGCCGTTCTGGCCCAGAGACCATGGGAAACTGCAAGCTTGGCCCGATGCCTCTCTAGCCTCTAGGCAGGACGGGTTGGGCCCTCTGGGGTCCCTGAATCCAGGAACACCACGGGGTCACCCTCCCCCCATCCCTGTCTGAGCTGGGGGCTCTATCTGAGCTGTGGGAGGCCTGTCTGTCTGAGCTGGGGGACCCTGTCTGAGCTGGGGGTGTACAGCAGGGCCATGAAGGACCCAGGTAACTACAAGGGGGGCATAGCCTCCACCCAGACCTTGGGCAGTCCCAGGACAGAGGGATAGCGCGGGCAGTAGAGGGAGGTGCCTTCGGGTGGGGACCAGTCTCTCTGAGAGCCCCCCCACCCCGTTACCAACAGCAACACAGGAATTGTACTCCCTCCCGTTGCCATGGCACCCACCCTGCCCTGGCACAGTGTTGCTGCCAGCGTCACCACCCCCACCCCAACACCCACGCCTGCCGTCTGCTGGGGACGCCCCACGGCTTTGGCTCCGGAGATAATGGGAGGGTAGGAAAAGGGGGGTGGGCCCACGCGGGGTGGGGGGATGGAGGCGGGGCTGTCAGCTGCTGTGACGTCACCAGGAGGGGTGAGGCGCAGCCTGAGTTACTCACAGCGAGGGTGGGGCTGTGGGGCTGGGGGCCGGTGGGGCTGACAGAGCACCACGTCACAGCCGGCGCTGGGGCTGCGGGAGCTGGTTCGGGGCTAGAGGGCGCAGGGCAGGGGAGAGGGGTTGTGCGGTGGGGGTCGGGGAGGCCTTTACGGGAGGCCAGGGTTGGGGGCATCAGAGGCTCTGTAGTAACAGGAACGGGGGACAGACACCCAGGCAGCGCCAGCTCCTTCCCGGCCCCTCCAGCCCCACCGCCCCCGCGCGGGGCTCACCAGGATGTAGAGGGCCCCCTCCGAACTCTTCTCATACTCCTTGATGGTGGAAAACACAGACAGCACGAGGCAGGAGAAGACCAGGAGGAACCTGGGGGCACGGAGCGCGCGCTCAGTCGGGCCTCGGGGGCACCAGTGTGGCTGCGTCTCCAGAACGCAGGACCCCACTCCCCACCCACCCCACCAGAGCCCAAACCGGCCAGAGGGCACCCCTCAGCCGCCTCCTGGGGCCCCAGAACTCCACGGTGGCACGGTGCGCAGCTGCCCACCCACCCCAGGATGCGCCCCCCACCCCCATGCCGGCCCCACCCCGTGTCTGGGTCCAGCCTGGCAGCTTCAGCCTTCGGGAAAGTCTCCAAAACTCTCTGAGCCAAATGGGAACAGCCAGCCCTGCCCATCAACTGCTGCAGAAGCAGAAAAAGCAACACCCCCGGGGCAGAAGGCTCCGGACCAACCCTCCCCTCTCCTCACACTCGCCAACTATCTCCTCTCCAGACCCAGACGCAGAGAGCTCCCCCCTGCCAATCAAATCCAGAGCCAAGCAACAAGAGCTCCTCGGGTCGTCTTCTTTCCGGCCTCTCCCTGGCTGCCAGGAGGCTCAGTTTCTCCTGGTCACAGGCACCTTCTCCTGCCAGTGATCCCCACGGTGACTGCTCTTCCCATCCTCTTCCCACGGGACCACCTGACGCTCACTAGCCCTTTCCAACCTCCCCTCAGATGATCAAGTTCACAGCCACACCTAAATTCTCCCAAATATATGAAGTTGTTTTTTTCAGACCGAGTTTCGCTCTGTCACCAGGCTGGAGTGCCACGGCACAATCTCAGCTCACCGCAACCTCCACCTCCCGGGTTCAGGCGATTCTCCTGCCTCAGTCTCCTGAGTAGCTGGGACTACAGGCTCGCACCGCCACACCCAGCTAATTCTTGTATTTTTTAATGGAGACAGGGTTTCACCATATTGGCCAGGCTAGTCTCGAACTTCTGGACTCAGGTGATCCTCCTGCCTCGGCCCAGCAAAGCGCTGGGATTACAGGTGTGAGCCACCGCGCCCAGCCCAAATGCGTGACTTTTTCTCGGCCCTGCATCCTCCTCTGATACAAGCGGCTCTGATTCACTTGCTCCCTTGCCCACCCAGAAAGCTGCAGACGGGAGGTGCCTGCCCGGCTGTGGCTGCAGCAAGGCCACCCACATAGAAGAGTCAGAAAATCTCCCAGCTCTTCCTGGGAGCAAAGCTGAGCGTCCCGGAGCCTCAAGCTGCCGCTTTGGCAGGAAAGCAACCCCCGCCGCTGAAGTCACGGAAAGCACATGAGAGAGAAACCCACTTCTCAGGAAGCAAATGCTTCATCCCCTTTCCATTTCTCACACATGTCCTGGGACGTGCAGGGGGCGTGTCCAACGTCCGGGTCCTCGGTCACAGCCATAATGGAGGCCACTCGTGGAATAAGCCCTCGTTCCCGGCAATGGGCGAGAAGCATCGCCTTTCCCCTGACAACGGTGCTGCCTCTCGTTCCAACCATGCTCAGACCAGGAGCCACAGAGCAGCCACCGCCCCGTGTCCACGCCCCTTGCTGTCTCCACACTCACCATCACCTCCCACACCTGGTGGCACGGTCACCACGGAACCTGAGGGCACTGCTGTGTCTCCAGCCCGGCCCCGCCCCGAAGACTCAAACCCGAGCCCTTCCTCCGCCCCACGTCCAGGGTTCTGCTGGGGGAGGGAGATTCCCCACACACAGAATCCCTTCCCTCCCATTCCCGAAGCTGCGCCACAGCCCTGCCTGGGTTCCAGGGCACTGCCCCACTCCCCTCTCCCCACTCCCACAGAGGAAATACTCCCTGGATGCCCTGCAGGGCCAGGGGGCTGGCCACCGGTACCCCAGGGGCTCTCTTCAGCCTAGGCACACCCCTCAGCGCTGGAGCTTCGAGCACCACAGCTCCCGTCCAGACCCACCCTCCCATCACAGCTTCGCCATTCCCTTTCCAGTCTGGGGGCACGGGGGTGCTCATGGGATTGAGGCCTGGCCGACCACTGCCATCGAGTGGTGGCCCCAGAACCTCTGCTGCAACTACCAGGAAAACGGCACCCCCTTCCCACCGAGGCCGCCAACTAGGAGGAAGCAGGCCTGGGGCACTGGCAGGAGGACGGGTGGGCACAGGAAAACCTGCCTGAAAATGAGGTCACCACGAGGAAGCCAGCACTGAGGGACTGGGGAAGAATCATAAAGACATGTAATGTGAGCACCTAGATCCAGCAGTGCCTGAAACCCCTTAGACTTCAACATTACATAAGCCCATTACTTAGGAAACTTTGGATTTGTTCTCTGCCGCTTGCAAATAAAAGATCCCAGAGCTTTCAGGCTATGAGCAGCTGTTGGGCGTGAGTGTGTCCCTGCTCTGAGCCCACGCCTGACTCCACCATGCTGTGGCCACGTGCTACTCCAATCCATGTGGCTGTGACAGAATCTGCCACGGATCAAAAGGGAAAAAACAAAACAAGTCCTCAGTGTGAGGCGCTATTTAGGGAGCAGAGGTCAGCGTCGGCCGAAGTGCCTGGTGGGAAGAGCACCCCACACCACTCAGGGCGTCACTCTCTCAGGAGAGCCCCTGGAGAGCACCGCAGGGAGAGGACTCACCGAAGGCTGAGCGCTGCGGCCAGGAGAGGCGGGAAGCCCCAGCATCTCAGCCTGCAGGGAGAGTTCTCGGACTTTGGCCACAGAGGCAGAAGGACGGGACCAGGCCACCCAGGCACAAACCTGGGGTCCCAATCACCCTAGGCTCAGGCTCCGAGTCCCCTAACTGGGATCGGCTCACTGGGCGGTGGCAGCAATTCCAGCAGATAACTGACCCCACATCTGACATGCCACGCTCAGAGTGGGCCCCATCCTGCACCGTCGGTGCCACGCACCAGCACCCACGCCAGTGCACAGCCCTGCATCACCCCCACCCTGGGACCCCTCACCCATCGCACTCCAGGAGCCTGCTGCCCTCTGCCCCTACAGGCCCTGCACCACCCCCACCCCGACTCACCACCTCTCCCTAACCCAAGCCCCCAGGTGCCCCAAACCCTCCTCCTGCTGCTCCAGAGGGACCTAGATGAAGCCTGCTGCTCTTTCAGAGATCAGGGGCACAGCGCCCACACCAGGCATGGTCCCCACGCAGAGGGTCAGGGCCGGACCTCCCTCCCCAAGTGGCTTCAGCCTTCCAGGAATAAGGCAGCGCTGATGCCCGCCCCTCTGCCCCCCAGAGCTGCCCCAAGTATGGGAGGCCATTGATGCCCGAGGCAAGGACCAAGACTCCCTAAGGCATCACTGGGCACCGCAGTCACGCCTGGGGGCAGAGCCTGAGGAGACTGCTGGGAGGGTGGGGGGAGCCAGGAGGTCACACAGGGTCAAGGTGGGGTCAAGGTTGAACAAGAGTGGCAGCATCCGGGCGACAGCTGGCAGGGCCGCGTCTGTGGAGCCGGGGCTGCGGAGCTCAGAAGCAGGGGAGGGCAGGCCTGTGCAGAGTCCTTGGCGTAACTAACTGCATCCTAGTAAAAGACTCCATTTGTCTTTCACAGAGCACTCTACGAAGGAGGAAAAGATGTTTTGTTTAAGAACAACAACAACAAAAATCTGGCCTGGCGTGGTGGCTCACGCCTGTAATCCCAGCACTTCGGGAGGCCCAGGCAGGTGGCTCACCTGAGGTCAGCAGTTTGAGGTAACCTGGCCAACGTGGAGAAACCCTGTCTCTACTAAAAATACAAAAACTAGCCAGGTGTGGTGGCACACGCCTGTAATCCCAGCTGCTCAGGAGGCTGAGGCAGAACTGCTTGAACCCGGAAGGCGGAGGTTGTAGTGAGCCAAGATTGTGCCACTGCACTCCAGCCTGGGTGACAGAGTGAGACCCTGTCTCAAAGAAAAAAGTAAATTGAAATAAACTGACTCAAGAAGAAACAGAAAATCTAAACAGCCCTATAACAAAGAACCAGCAGTCAAAAAACTTCCAACAAAAAAAAGTCCAACAACTTTCACTACAGCTATTGTACTTTTTAGCTTCCAAAGAAAAAAGTCAATTTCAATAAAGACATTGAATCGGCCAGGTATGGTGGCTCACACCTGTAATCCCAGCACTCTGGGAGGCTGAGACGGGTGGATCACCTGAGGTCAGGAGTTCGAGACCAGCCTGACCAACATGATGAAGCCTCGTCTCTAATAAAAATACAAAAATGAGCTGGACGTGGTGGTGCACGCCTGTAATCCCAGCTACTCGGGAGGCTGAGGCAGGAGAATCGCTTGAACCAAGAGGCAGATGCTGCAGTGAGCCGAGATCAGGCCACTGCACTCCAGCCTGGGCAAGACAGCAAGATTCTGTCTCAAAAAAAGAAACAAAAAAATAAAGACCAAGTCCAACCAGAAAAGGACACTCACAGCACCCCCTCCGGCTCCGCTATCCCTGGAGGCCTGTCTTCACCGCGGCCGCAGCAGCCCAGGCCAGGCCTCCAGGCAGCTTCTGACCCTCTGTGCTGTGTCTTCTTCCTCGTTAAACCTGACTTTGTGGTGGAACGTGTGCCCTGGTGGGATACAGTTCGCAGCACTGACCCACGTGATGTGGCGTGGCCGTGACCGCAGTGTGGCCATGACTCCACATAGCTCGTGGCTTGACTGAAACGGCATCAATAAAAGCCTGACCTTGTGGACAGACAGAAACCACGTGGACCTCACGTCGGGCCTATCCTGTGTACAAAGCACCTCCAGCATGTGGGGCCTCAGGAGAGCTCCCCCCGGCCAAGAACAAGAGGGCGTCCGTGCTGCTCCAGGCTCGATTCACCCACAGGCACCCCCATCGCTTCTCTCTGCCCAGACCCAGTCCCAGTCATCTCCCCCACAAACACCGCCCAGATGTGGGGAGGCGGCATGACCCCCTGCAGCCCCCCTCCAGCCCGCTGGGGCCCCCCCAAGTCCCTGAGTCCTCCAGCCTTGGCAGACGCCGTCCCCACAGCTCTGCCTTCCAGCTCCCCAGCAGTGGCCTCTGCTGCGCGGCTCTGGAGGGGAAGACGGGGGACAAGGTGGTCCTCCTGAGACCTGCCCGGGAAGGACACGGCCGTGTTTCAGAAGCACGCAGGACCGTGCAGTCTGAAGCGGAGGCGGAGGCGGAGGCTTCGGCACAGGCGGCTCGGCCGAGGTCAGCCCCACAACCTGCCCATCCCAGCACCAGAGCCACCTGAGACCTGGCCCTGCTCCGCCACAGGCGGCGGGGATGGCGCCTTCGAAGGCTCTGTCCACCGGGCAGCAAAACCAGAGGCGAAGGGGCAGGGGACACGTCTTAAAGCGTCTCGTGTGAAAGCTCAGCATCTCTAGCGTGAGCCCAAGTCCAGATTCCACTCACACGCACCCTGAAGACGCCCCAGCCCCATGCGGCTGAGAAGCCATGACCCTGTGCACGCCTCTGAGCGAGGCCTTCGTAAAGTGCGGCCACAGCTTCCCTACGACCCTTAAAAAGCTGGTGAGGCCGGTGCTCACGGCCCCCACACTGGCCGTCCTGTGGAGCCCACCGATGACCGGGGCTGCGGAGAGCGTCCGTGCCTCACGCCTTATGCCCCACGCGAAAGCCTTTCTAAAGAGAAATTTCTGGAAAGAGAGCACCCATCGGTCATCCTAAATCCCTACAGAAAAGACAGGATACATGCTTCATTCTTTTTATTTTTTTCTGTATGTTTTCACAACCGGATCGGCTCCTCGAGATCTTCCAAAGGAGGTGGGTGCGGGTGGTTATTTGCTTTCTTGCTGAGGACCGTGACGAAGCCGTCACTCCACCCGCTGTGCTTGCTGCTCAAATGGGCCCGTCCACCTTTGCCCAGCGGGAGTGTGGCCGCCAGAGCAGCTGGTTTCATCTGCGGATGCCCAGGGCCCTTTCCACCCCAACCACCTCTGGCCCGCACACGCCTCTCCTGGAGATGTCCCCTCAGGTCCGCTCCAGGCAGGGCAGGGAAGGTCACTCCATCCTGGCCAGAGGACCACGCGGCCATGTCCCACCAAGCTCTCCAAGAAACAGGGCCGACTGCAGAGCCGGCGCCCCACCAATCACGTGGGGACTGATTTGAGGAACAGGCCCCTGCACGCGTGGGAGCTGCCAAGTCAGCGGGCCAGCTGGGACTCCCAGCAAGAGCCGATGCTGCCATCTGAGTCCAAGGTCCACCGAGCAGGCTGGAAACACGGCACGGCTTCCACACTGCCGTCTTGAGGAGAGTTTGCTTTCTTCCAGAAACCTCAGTCTTTTCTCTCTAGGCCTCAGCTGCCAGAACGAGGCCCACCCCAAGGCGGAGGGTCACTGGCCTAACTCAAAATCTGCTGACCTATGTGTCCATCACGCTGGAAAACACCTGCACAGCAGCATCGAGGCAGATGAGTGGTCGCCAGCCGGGCCCCGTGGCGCGGCCAAGTGGATGTATAAAATGACCATCACGGGACGGAAGAGGACACAGGGCCCTCGGCCAGAGGCCGGCCTGCGGCAGGACGGGCTGATTCGGCGGTGCAGGCACGCAACGCCCTCACTGGCGCCCGAGGACAGTTGTGGGGAGACCCAGGTCTCCTGCCCGCGGCTCCAGGGCAGGTCCAGGCCACACGTCCGCCCAGGTCCCCCACCGGCCGGCCCACACCGGGACCCACCTCGTGGGAACCGGGAGCCTCCCCGCAGACAGCGAGGACGCCTCGGCCCAGGGTGACATGCCAGCGGGAACTCCAGCCGCAGGGGCAGGGGTCGGGGAGCGGGCAGGAGTCCCTCAGGCTGAGGGGAGGGTCCAGGGCTGTGTGAGAAGGTCGAACCACAGCACTGCATGTGGAGGCCAGGCACGCCTGAGCGGCTGGGGGGCTAGCCCAGGTCCAAGAGCCAGCGCCTGCCCCCCGATGCACCCCTCACCGCCACCCCAAAACCACGAGCTGCCGCCTCTCCTGCCCTATCCGGTGCCACACATCGTGGACGTGGGCGAAGCAGCATCAGGAACGCCCTGCATCAGTGGATCTGGGTCCCAAGAGGCCCCCCAGGAGACAAGTGTCCTCCTCCCGCCCTGACAAGTCCCAGCCTCCAGCAGGAAGGCACTGGCCCGGAGGTGCTGTCGCCAGGGGGCATTTGGCCCCACCCACATGTGAGGTCGACCCAGAGGCCTCTGCCCCGACCCCAAGCTCCCGGCTGCAAGCAGGGGCGCTGGCAGCGGTGCCAAGGCCCAGGCAGGCAAACCACACACCAGGGACGTCCCATTTCCAAGCCGCGATTAATTTCCTGTGCTCGCTGGCCAAGTTCTTCAATTAACTGAGCCCTGGGAAAAACGTGCAGACGTCTCGTGCGCCTTCCGTGGGTGATTCTCTGTCTGCCTAGCGGGGTTTCTGTGGGTGGTTCTCTGCCTGACGGGGCTTTCTCTGGACTCTCAGGGAGGTCGGAGCAGGGGACGATGGGGAGGCCCCTGGCTTCTTGGTCAGAAGCCCAGAGTCTTGGGAGGCAGGGGAGGCTCAGGGGAACACAGAGGGCATCACCCATCACAGGAGGGGCTCAGGGACCTAGCTCAGCCCAGCAGAGCCACATACACAATCCTGTGGGCTTCCTGGAGGAGGTGTGTACAGGGGGAGGGTGGCCCTACAGGGTAAAGAGGAGTTGGCCACAAGCGGAAAAGAGAGAAGAGCAGGTGGGGAGACCTAGAAAGAGAAGGGCAGGCGTGTTCATGTCCGGCCGAGGGTGAGGCTGACCAGATTTGGGAACAGGCGGGGTGGGGGCGGGGACGGCCCCACAGACTCGAATTCTGAGCCCTTGCTGCTGCATCCGGGAAGGCCAGCTCCTCGGGCTACAAGGAACCCTCCTCCAAATTAAGAAAGAGCGAGGCCCAGGTCCCTGGTGACCAGGCTTCTCAAACCATTTCAGAAACCCTGGAGGCAGAGCACACGCAGATGCGGGCGAGCTGTGGCTGCTCCCCGTGGGCAGGGACCAGGAGGAACGGAGCCAGGATTCAGGGAGAAGACGGATCTCCTGCAGCCAGCCCCTCAGAAGCCTCCGGCTCCTTCCAGCTCAGCTTCCGCCGGCCCCGCCTGCCCCCGCCCCGCCCCGCCCCGCCTCGCCTCGCCTCGCCGGCCCGCAGACCCTGCACTCTGGGAGCCACCCCTCCCACCTCGGCCCCGCCCAGAAAGTGCAGGTGACGACTCCCAGTTTTGGAACAGATGGCACAGATGGCGCCACCGGAGGCAGCCGGTGCACGAGAGGCATAGAGACGGACGCCCAAGAAGACCCGCGGGGGAGGGAAGAGGTGGCTCGGGTGCATCTGGGCCTGTGCGGGGGACGAAAAGATCCCAGTGCCTCAGCCATGGCCTCAGGCCCCAGGCAAACCAGGGAAGAAGCCTCCAGACGTCCCGAATCTCTGCCCAGCCACCCAGTCGGCTGAGCTGTGAGGAAGACACAGGGGTTTCCAGGCCTCTCCACACAGCATGCCCCCAAGACACCCACACTCACACCCATCTTAGATAAGGGGAAACTGAGGCTCACTCAGGTGGGTGAGGGTCTCTGCCTCTGACCCAGGGGAGGGAGAGGGCGGCAGGAGACCCCTGATGGCACCCCCCAGGCTCAGGCTTCAAGAGGAAAAGCTCCCCAGGAACGCTGGGATGAACTCCTAGGCTACGTTTCCTCAGGGTCCCAGGCACAGCGTCCTGACGTGGGGCAGACACTCCCTAAGAGCCAGGGACATCCCGGGGTGGGGGCCATCACCACCCTCAGACTCAGGCCCATGGCATGGGAGCAGCCCCTCCCGAGCTAAGCCGGGAACGCAGCCCACCATGAGGCACTAGGCTGGGGTCTCGCTGGCCCCACAGGGGCAGCCCCCCCTCCTGCAGGCCTTCCCGCCTCAGCCGCTTCTGGCGCTGGGTTCTGACTCTAGCAGACTCTCCGGAGGACACAGCAGTGGGTCCTACCGAGACCACCCCCACCTTGTGGGAGAACAAGGGCCTGGGGAGGGGGTTGGAAGGTGTGGAGAGGTGGAGGGAGCGTGGGGAGGGACCGGGACCTCCAGCTCAGCCTGACCCTTGTGGGTCCAGCCCGCGATGAGACGCTCAGAAATCTTCGTTCTGCCAAGCAGGAGGGGCTGGAGCTTCGTGCCCCCAAATGGGAAGCCCCAGGCTGGAGACTGCACAGCTCAGCTAAGCAGCACCCCAACCACGTCTACCAAAACCCATAGGCAAACTCAGGCCCCCGGGAGCTCTGGGCAGGGAGAGGCCCCCCACCCCCTCCTGCCCAAGCAGCAGCCAAGTCTACAAGAAAAGAAAGAAAAGGCCATCCTCCCTCCCTTAGGAAGGGAGGACAGAGTGAGGACGGCGGGAAGATGGAAGCATGGCGGAGGGCAGCAAGAGAATGGGAGGAGGGAGGGAGGATGGGGAGGAGGGAGGGAGGATGGGGGCAAGGG
>NW_016107870.1:406822-407904 GCF_001604975.1 Cebus imitator
GGGGAGGAGGGAGGGAGGATGGAAAGAGGATGGGAGAGGAGGGAGGGAGGATGGGGGAGGATGGAGGGAGGATGGGGAGGGCAATGGGAGGATGGGGAGGATGCCGGGGGATGGGGGAGGATGAGAGAGAACAGGGGAGGACAGTGAAAGGACAATGGGAGGCTGGGGAGGACAGTGACCAGATGATGAGGGAATGGGGAAAACGGTGGGGGGATGGTGGGAGGATCGGACAGCTTCTCTGCAGCCCAAAGTTACAACAAAGAGTTTTGGAAGCTAATTATCATAATGGCTTCAACTTCAGGAACTTCCTCGGCAGCCGATGCCAAGGAGACAAGGCATGGCAAGTAGCTGATCCCCAGCCCCAGATTAGGGGACAGCGCCGCGGTGGGGGCAGGAAGGACCCACAGAGCCCTGGCACCCACACCAGAGCAGAGGGGCAGGGGGGCACCCGGACCATGGGCGTCGGCTGGGGCTCCCCACAGGTCCTGACACACAGCCTGGCCCCATGCCCAACACAAAAGGCCATGGTGGGGATCGGGCACCCCACATCCAGTCGCAGCCTCAGCGCCGAGCAGTGGGGGCCCCTCCTGGGAACTGGGACCCAAGTCCAAAGACGAGAAGTCAGGCAGGGAGGGACCGGTGGGAGGGACCAAAGGGTCACCGGGCCAGAGGGGTACCCAGCGACAGCCAGACCACAGTCCTGTCTCCCACACCCGCCGCCAGCACCCACAGGGCTTGAGATGCAGAAGGGCATCCGAGCACGTTCCTGCGCACTCGGGGTCCCCACCTCAAGGAAGACTCCCCTGCTTCCGGGTCTCCCCCGCCTTCCTTCTCCAATCTGGTTGAATGGAATATTTCTTTTCTGGGAAAGCATGACACAGTCGCCACCACCCGGCTCCTGACTCAGTTCACGCGCTTGGGGAAGAACGTTCGGTGCAGGAGAAGTCAAGGCCCCAGGAGTCAGCCCCACAGCCCCGCCCCCTCTCTGTGCTCCCCCTCAGCCCCGCCCCCTCACTGTGATTTCCCCCACGGCCCCGCCCCCTCTGTGATCCTCCCACGGCCCCGCCCCCTCTGTGATTCCC
>NW_016107870.1:409072-418663 GCF_001604975.1 Cebus imitator
CCCCTCTCTGTGATCCTCCCACGGCCCCGCCCCCTCTTTGTGATCTTCCCACGGCCCCGCCCCCTCTCTGTGATCCTGGATCCTCCCGTCAGGCCCTTCCTAGCGGCTGACTCCGAGTTGGCTGAGGCTGTCAATCTCCTCTTGCGTATTTAGTGAAATGAAAACGGAACAGGTGAAGGACGGGCAGGCAGGAAGGAGGGAAGGCGTCACCACCTCCTGCCACCCTCAGCTGCTGCCGCCTGCCTCAGAGCTGGGGTTGGGTCGGGTCAGGAGGGGCCCCTGGCATCAAGACCCCACTCCCGGCCCCGCGGGCTAAGCCTCTCAGCTCACGCACTGCCCGCCAGGAGGGAAGCAACCCCACCGTCAGGAAGACGCTCATGTGCCCTTTTCACAGACTGGAAAGCAGAGGCTCTAAGGAGACTCCCAGAGGCCCATTCGGGGACTGGCTGGAGCAGGCCCCCCCCTTGCACACCTCTCCCACTGCAGGGGGCCCTGGGGGTCCCATGCGGCCTCCTTCAGAAGTTCCCCATCCAGAATAACGTCCCCGCTGATGAGGCTGCACAGCCTCCCCGGGGCTGGGGCCTGGGAACACAGCAAGGCTGGGGGCCAGACAGGAAGCTGGCGGGATGCCGCAGCAGGCACCAGGTCCAGGACTGCATGGGTCTCCCTGGGGGCTCGCTTCGTCCATCAGGCGGCCGCCTCAGCTGCAACATGGAATCTAATTTCACCATCTAATGAACTGCGCTGCTTCCAGGATGCACGCCACCTCCCACCTCAGGAGTGACGGGCTCCAGCACTGCTGGTGGCGTCTACGTGTGAACCAGGCGTGAACCAGGTGTGACCGATCACCGCAGACCGCCGGGGCTGGACAGGCACCGGCCACACTCAGTGCAGAGCTGCCCACAGACACCCCCACACGGAGCCGTCTCTTGCCCGGCACTGTGTGGCTTGCACCTGCCAGGCCGGGTCCACCCTCACTCACAGCTTCCGGCAGCACCCACCTGAGCCTAAGGCCATGGGACAGGGGTGCGAGGGCCCAGGTGGGACTCGGGACTGAGCCCCCAGACACTGGGTGCTCAACTGGACCCTGACAGGCCACAGGTCAGGACACCTCAGAAGGCCCAGCTGCTGGCCTGGCGCTCATAGCCCCCAATGGCCTGGGCCTGCCCGTGCTCAGCCGTCACCTCTAGCCCTCCCTGCAACACCCC
The DNA here is from genome assembly GCF_001604975.1 of Cebus imitator. NCBI lineage: Eukaryota > Metazoa > Chordata > Mammalia > Primates > Cebidae > Cebus > Cebus imitator. The sequence goes on from NW_016107870.1 coordinate 410,281, forward strand.
GGGCAGGGAAGCGCTCTCGGGGGGCCCTCTATGCCCCCAGTGACCACAGCCCAGGATGGCTGCTTCCCTCAGCCAGCTGTGGCTCCCTCAGGAACAGGAGTGGAGGAGCAGGAGACAGAGGTTCCTAACCACTCCGGCAGCGGACGCCCAAGGGTCACAGGAACCCCAGCCCCTCAAACAGCACACCCCAGCCCTGCCGCAGCAACCACGGGGCCTTCCAGGGCCTTCACCCCGCCCCAGAAAGAGGGGGCATCTGCAGTGCACCCGGGGCTTGGGGAGCTGCAGCTGTGGGCGGAAACCCGCTGGCTCAGCACGCGGTGAAATCAGCTCCCGGGCACTGCCGCGTGACTTAGCAGCGCCTGCTCACGGTCCCCGGAGACGGAAGCTCTGCAGGGCTGATTCGTTCTCCGTTCGCCACCTGTCCCACCCAGATCACAGGTGATGGACAGAGACCCGCGCCAAAGTGCCCAGCTGGCCCCAGGCAGAGGTCCCGGACCCCCTCCACATCTAGCATCACCCGCCCATCCCCACCCCACACAGAGGTCCCAGCCCTCCCTCCCCATCCAGCATCACCCGCCCCCCTGACCTCCCTGGACTCGAAGTCCCTGGCCTGGGGTCCCCTGGACTTGGCTCTTCCTTCCAGCATGCCCCAACTGCCCACTCTCCACAGACCCATTCCAGCCGAAGGCACCCCCACTCAGCCCGTAGAGGAGTGTCCCTGTCCCAGCCACACCCGACTTCGATCCCAGAAGCAGGCAGAGAAGCTGGGTGGGAGCGGCGGCCAGCCTAGGCAAGCCCCAGGCCCTGAGCACAGACCCGGCCCGGCTTGGCCCTTGAGGCCGCTGCAGTCCCCCATGGTGGACCCCACGCGATCCACTCACCCGGCTCCCCTCCTGCCTCAGGCAAGCGCCCTCCCTGCCCCCGGACCTTTGCACACGAACTTCCTGCTGCCCGGAATCCTCTCCCACCCGCACGTCCCGGGGTCGCCGCCTCCTCATTCCCCAGGCTTCATTCTCAGGTCACCCTCTCTGAGAAGCTGCCTGACCCTCCCTCACCCGGAGACCCCTAACTCTCTCCAGGGCCCTGAGCCCCACAGGGCTGTACCTGCAGGACAGGGCTCTGCTCACCCTCCTGGAGGGAGGCCCCACATCCTCTCCTCACACTGGCTCCGAGTGCACAGCCCAGAACCTGCCCGGAGGGGTCATCCCACATCCAGGCTGGCGGCAGCTAAGACCCTGCCCTGGCCAAGCTGAGACTGCTCGAGAGCCCAGGCCGGCAGCTGGGCCAGCGCCCACACCCAGGCATGAAGGCACCGCCTTCCAAACAGCAGGAAGAGCAGGGCGAGGGCCCAGGAGGAAGCTGTGTGGGTCAGGGGCGCAGAGATGAGGAGGGGCACGCCCCACCCAGAGCACTGAACACAGGTGACGCAAGTCTCGTCCCAAGAGGAATGACAGCGTGTCAGAGATGCTCATGGCCTGTCCACGGCAGCCTGACGGCGGACGAAACCCAACATCCAGCCAGTGAGTGAGTGGACGAACTGAGGTCCACCCATCTGGCCACGGGGAGGATGAGGCAGTGACTCTCGACCCCACACAGGGAGGGACCCAAGGGAAGGCTCAGCACAGAGAGGCGGACACAAAAGGGCACGAACGCCATCCCACCCACGAGGAACGTCCGGGCACGGCGGCCACACCTGTACTCCCAGCGCTTTTCGAGGCTCGAGACCAGCCTGGGTAACACAGTGAGAGCCCACCTTTACAAATACTTTGTTAAATTGGCCAGATGTGGCGGGCACCTGCAGTCCCATCTACTCAGGAGGCAGAGGCCTGGGGATCCCCAAGTCCAGGGCCGGGGCTGCAGCGAGCTGTGATTTCGACACTGCCCTCCAGCCTGAGCCAAAAGAGACCCTGTCTCAAAGATAAATAAAATGAAACAGGCAAGTGGCAGAGACAGGAAGGAGACCAGCGGCTGCGGGGGGCGCATGTCCGCGTGGGGTGACAAGTTTTCAAACAGGGCTGGTGGAGGCAGACCGTCATGAAATCCTCCACTCACCTATGAGCTACTCACTTTAAAGTACTATCTGTATGTTGGGAGAATTTAACTTCATCTTTAAAAGAGAAAATAAACAGAGCGTGTCGTCAAGGTCTGGGACAGCGAGTGCACGAGGGCAACCTGCCTGCCCTTCAGTGGCTTTGTGCCCAGGGCGCCCACCTGTGCCTCAGTTTCTCTCTGAAACAGGGCAGGTCTGAGCAGGGGGTGCCGATGCTCACCACACCTCGTCCCCTCCAGACCCCGAGAGTCAATGGTGCTGCAGCCCCCGTGGGAAAGTTGGAGTGTGGACGGGTATGTTTACACCCCAGGGAGCAGGCAGCGCCCAGGGCCCCTGTGAGCTGTGGAATCGCCCCTCCCTCTGTGGCTGAAGCTTGGCCCTGGCCCTGGCCCTGGCCTGTGTCCCCCTCCCGGCCCAGCCTACTCCTCCTCAGGACTGTGCCCCGGAGCTTCCCTGCCATGCACACCCTCATCCCTGGCACCTCTGGAGGGGGCCTGCTCAGCCTGGCCTGTGCTCCCAACCCTGCAGGTCCCACCCTGGCCCTGCCCAGGCCCTTGGCAGCTTCCAAAAGCAAAGGCCTCATGAGATAGAAATGCCCCTAGAGAGCCGGGGTGTGGAGGGGCTCCCTCCTCAACAAGGGGACTCCTCCTGAGAAACCCCATGCTCCCTTCATGGGCTCAAGCTGTCCGTCGGCCCCACCCAAAACTCTTTCAGATGCTGAGGGCACCTCAACAGAGACACTCCTGACCGAGGCCCCCCGGGGGACAGCAGGGCTTAACCCCCTTCCAAGCAGGCCAGTGCCCTCAGCTGGACCACAGCTCACAGCTCCAGTCCCTGGCCCCCACAAACGTCCTAGTGATGCCCTCTCTCAGCCTCCACTTGCACACCTCTGGCGACGGAGGGCTCACCCCACAGAAAGAACCTCGTTCCAACACGAGCCCCTCCAGGGCCAGCCTGGGTCTTCCCTCTCCCCTCACCAGCCTTCCTGGTGAAGCAGTGCAGGGGTCAGGGCTGCCTCAGCTGGTTCTGGTCACCTACTGACATTCAGGCAGACCCAGGGCCTGCAGCACGGCCTGGACGGGACACATCTGGATCCCAAAGTCATGCAGACACATCCCCAGGACAGACGTGGCATCGACATCCACGTGGGGACGCCCGCCACATGGCGACTCTGTGGCTACCTGTGTCCACAGGCAGCCGGACAGGTGGAGAAGCAACCCCCGATCAGACGGCAGCCACCCAGCTCAAGGGGCTCATCTCGCCCATGAGAAGTCCGGGCAAGATGCCATCAACACTGCAAGGATGGGGCCGCTTGAATCCTGCTCTGTTCGGAAATGCACGGCAGGGCACAGGTGGGCATGGGTGGGCACGGGCAGGCACAGGCGGGCATAGGTGGGCACGGGGGGGCACAGGTGGGCACAGGCGCCTGGGAAGAAATCAGGAAGGGCAGACGTCCTTTCCTGCTTCCCGCATGTCCCCGTCTCCTGCAGTGGGCGTGCTTATCTTTGTAAACAGGAGAAAATAACCCATGACCAAGTGTTTATTTAAGAAACAAAGGGCAGCAGGGGCCTCCAGACCCCCCCGCCCTGACAGACGCGGTCCTGTTGGCCCCCGGGTCAGGCAAGGCCCCCCACTTCTGTCACGTGATCTCAACTCGGCTCTTGACTAATTAAACAGCCCCCGTGGGACGGAATGGTCTCGGAGAAGCTGGCTCAGCTCTAATTGCAGAGGAGAGAAACCGGCCAGGTACCCTGTCCCAGCAGCCCCTTGCAATCATTCCTCAGGCAGGCATCTCCCAAACACCAGCCCCTCCCCGAAGCCACCCGGAGGTGAGCCAAGCCCCTGACTCTGTGGCCTGGGCCGATGCCAGGAATCACCAAGAGACCTCTGGCCCACAAGGAGCCACAGCTGCAGCTCCTGGTCAGGACCACGGTCAGCACCCAGGGAGGCCCTCCTCTTCCCCACTCCCACCACGCCCCTTCCCCCCCATTCCCAAGAGTGGCCCCAGTGCCCAGCCAGGTAGGAGGCCAGAGATAGCACCTACCCCAGGCAGCAGGGAGGAGGCTGCATCTACCCCAGGCAGCAGGGAGGAGGCTGCATCTACTCCAGGGACCAGGGTATCTGCCCCCACATCAGCCACATGAGCAGCAAGTGGCCGAGAGTGGGGCCCAGAGCCTCCCTCCCTGCACCCAACTTCTGTCTCCAGCCTGGATGGGTTTCCACAAAAATGTAACTTTTCAATGCCAGGAAAGGTGAGCGTTAATTTCTCAGCACATTTGGTCCAAGGAGAAGCACCCTTTGAGATGAGAACATTTTTACAGCAACCAGACGGCTTCTAGGAATTCACCCTGCACACATGTGGAGGCGTGCACGGAGCGCCAGGCAGCACCATTCGCAGCGGCAAAGTCCCAGCACCTGCTTCAGGGTCCATCAGTGCGAACTGGTCAGAGAATTCGTGAGCAGGGCAGAGGACGCACGGCCACACGCACACGGCAGGACATGGAGCGGTCCACACATGTGAGGAGGAGTGAGTGAACACACAGACACTCAGTGCTGCACTGAGGCACGCATGCAGAGAACGGCTCCAGGAGAGGGTCCGTGGCGGACCCAGGGCAGAGAACCGCCCTAGAAGAGACACCGTGCAGACAGGGCGGAGACACAGCAGCGCAGAGGAAGCAAATCACCCTGGCTGGATGTCATTTTATACAGTCCGGGGCTCCCATGGATGTCTTTTCTGTGTGTGTGCGTGTGTGCCTGTGCATGTCATGTGAATCTGACCTATTCTGGAAGAACAGTTAAGAAGAGGGTCATCTCCCAGCTGGCAGGAGGCTCGTGCTAGCCCAGGACTTCCCAGCTGCAGTGAGCTATGCTCACACCACGGCACTCAGCCTGGGCCACACAGTGAGGCGCCTGCTCTCAAAATAAATAAATAACAGAATTCAGACATCAGGTCCTGCCCGGCCCCATCTGATCTACAAAGGGAACTCCAGGCCACCTCCTGCTCCAACTTGGGGCAACGCTCTGCGATGCCCCTGACCACCCTCCTCCATGGAAGCAACCGCAGCCGGCTGAGCGCTACTGCCCTTCCCCTGGCCTCAGCCTCCACGATGGACAAACTTTAAAGTCCAGGCATATGCCCTCTGCACCCTGAGCTCCGGCTCAGAGCCCCGCACCCTCACATAGGGCCAGAAACACATTAACCAGGCACCCGCAGCCTCCCACCCACAGCCCCTCGGAGCAGGGACCCCAACCTCTCATCCCTGCCCGAAGCTTCTCCCCACTTCCTCCCAGGACAGGGAGCCACAGAGAACCTGGCCTTCTGCTCCTACTCACCCTTCTCCTGTGTTTTCCAAGCCTAAACAGAAAAGCAAACTCAAAAGTTCTCAGGTCTTCAGCTCAGGTCAAGGCTAAGGGCTCCGTGGGAAGGAACAGAACTAGAGAAGGCCTGAGGCAGAGGCAGGCAGATGCCTTCATGCCCAGCCACCGAGGAAGATTCCAGAAGGAGGATCCCTGCAGGCCAGGCAGCCTGGAGCCTCCGTCACGCCCCCCAGGAGCCACCCCCCCCCAACACTGTGATGATTCAGGGGTCGGAGACTCTGAGTGCTGAGCCAGCTCCCCACAGGACTGCTCTGCTGTGCATCCACAGAATTATTCCCGCTAATCCAAAAAAAGATCTAATTTTATTCAAGCTGGGCAGGCAGTGGAGCCTAATGAGAGCTCCGGAGCACGTCTGGAAAACATCCTCATCCCCAAAGCCAGGCGGCCATGTTCCAAACCACCCCTTCCCCTGCAAGAGGTCGCCCACAGCCCCTGCCCAGGGCCGGCCGTGCTGCCGGCACTGGGAGCTCCGGGCAGCTGGTGTCCCGGGAGAAGCCTTCTTGGAGGCCTGCCTCTCCACCCGAGCAGACGCCTCCTGGGGGGAGGGGACGCCAAGTGCCCGAGACCTCACCCACCCCAGCCCCTCACCGGGCATGGGGTCTGTGGTTTAGAAGAGGCGTGAAGCTCTGTGGAGGACGTCGCCTGTCCTCCACCACACACTGTCCTGGGGATCCGTGAGCCACACCCCTGACACACGGCAGCCTGCACCCCAGGGCGAGGGCCCCTTTCAAGACCGAGGCCTCCACCGGGGCCGCCTAACCCCCCCGGGAGCACAGCACAGGCCCACTGCCAACAGGAGCAAGCGCCTGCACTCTGGTCCCCACGCAGGAACGGCCCTGGGCCTGCACCCCACACTCCAGCTCCACTCTCCACAGGAAAGGGCTTCCAGAACCAGCCACTCAGTGCACGGGGACCGGGGCCCACTGACTTAGAAACAAGTGGCACATTGATCAGCATTCAAACTTGCCAGCCGATCAGCCGAGCCCTGCATACGGAGCTCTCCCCATGGGACTTAGGGGGCTCCCCTGCCCTTCCCAGGGCGTCTCCCAACACGCCCCACCCTCTCCATGGGCTGCAGATGCCCATGACCCCAGAACACTCAACAGGGCGACTCAAAGAGGGCTACAGAGAAAGAAAAGCCACACAAACTCACCCAGGCATGTTACTTCAGAAGTGCCCATCCTCCTGGAAGTGCTGACCCCAGAGCTCTCACTGGGAAACCTATGGCTGGGCCCCCAGAAGCAACAGACGCGGGTTTGGGGCTGAGGCCGTCCCAGCAGCTCTCCGGCCTGCCAGACCTCAGCGCACTCCCATCAGGGCAGCAAGAGCCAGAGCTCCTCACCCCATTTCCTCCTGGATTAAATAAAAGCATGACCCGTCCCAGCTTCAGGCAACAAAAACTCTAACCCTCCATGTCCCAGGTCCAGACCAGCCCACTTGCTACGCAGCCTCCTGAGCCAGTTCGTCCTCCAGCTGTTGAGCGGGTGCTGCCCAGCATACACAGGAGGCCGCGCCTCCTCCTCCGAGCACGTGCAGGGCCTCCCCTCAGCAAGGTGCCACTGGGCAACGCCCGGGCTGCCAGGGTTGTGAAAGGCAGAGCGGCGCTCCAGCCTGCAGAGGCACACAGCTGTGCCGCGGGCGCCCAGGTTCCGGCACGGCAGCTGTAGCCCCACGCTCTGCGCTGAAGGCGGCCTCCCTGCTGCGCCCCCGTTGGGGCTGACGCGTCCTGGTGGGTTTTCCGGCGCAGCCCGCGTGGAAACCAGAAGTTTGCATCGCCGCCCCTCCTCCACAGCCTCAGCAGCTCACGGGTAAAACCTGCCCTCACTGCTGTGTTTCAAGCCAAAAATCATTCCTGTGCTCCAAGCCTCAATGCTCAGGATGCTGAGAACATGCCAGAAGCCAGGACAGGAGGAAGGACACCCCTGAAAACCCAGCACACGCAGGGCAGGCACCTTCGTTCCGCAGCCAGTCCCACACGACAAGCAGGTGAGCTCCCAACGCTGGAGCGTCGACCCAGGACCTCGCCTGAACCGCAGCACAGACTCCCCGTCACCGCCCAGCCGCCGAACGACGGGGCTGAGAATCGGACCCATTCTCAGACGGACGGACAGGGTGGCAGCCTCCCTCCTGGCCTCCACGCTCCGCCAGGGTGAGGCCTCCATTCTTCTGAACGCACCTCACAGCCATGCGACAGCTGAGCTCTGTGAACGTCGCGCCAGGCGTCGTGTGGAGTGCCTCGCACGCGTAATCCCCGTGGCAATCACACGACACAGAACGGGTGCCCCCACCGTGCAGACGAGGAAACTCGGGTCTGGGACCACAGCCAGAGTCCCAGCCCTGCCCTCCCTGAGCCTCACACCCCCGCCCCCCAGCTCACGACAAACGCAGGGCCCTGGGAATAGTCTTCACAGGTCTCAGCCACACAGGGGCACGTCTCACAGGGTGGAGGCAGAGGGGAGTGGGCCACATCTGCAGACACGCACACACGGAGCAGTTCTCCGACTCAGTGCTGCCCGAGGTCCCGCCTGGGCTCTGTCTGTGATCGTGAGATGTCAGGTACAGGGGATGTCGCAGGCACCACCCCACCAGCCTTGCCCCATCTCCTAAAACGGGCACACTGCTCTCCCCTGAGCCTTCGATGGGACAGAGTCTGGCCCCTGGCGCCAGCCTCCTGTCCAAGCTCAAGCGGACACTGGGAGAGCACAGGGTGCCCCTCCCAGTGCCTGGGGAAAGCGGCTCAACCATCCACACCCTCCTCCCCAGACCCGAGGCCCCCACAGGTCCCCCTTGATCCTCGACTTGCCCGTTTTCCTAGAAAAGAACCCCGCTCTGTGTAGCAGATACACGTCCCCACACTGGAAGCAGCTTCAGGCTGAGGCCGGCCCGGCTCCCGTGTCTGTGGAATGTCACTCCAGCAGGGCCGAGGCCGGCCCGGCTCCCGTGTCTGTGGAATGT
>NW_016107870.1:419323-437427 GCF_001604975.1 Cebus imitator
CCCGGCTCCCGTGTCTGTGGAATGTCCTTTCCTGCAGGGCCGAGGCCGGCCCGGCTCCTGTGTCTGTGGAATGTCATTTCCTGCAGGGCTGAGGCTGCCCTGTGCTCTTGGGAACAGCTACCAGACGGTCTTGCCGAGTGCACACAGAAGGCATGGACGTGTCAGGAGCACAGGGACTAACGGAGATCCATCAATTCGTTCGTATATTGACCAAAACGCTATCTGCAGACACTCCCCCCTACCGCACTCAGCCTGTGTTCTCCGAAGTGACCACAGTTCAAAACACTCCAGGATCTAAGCCTTTTCAAAACTGGAGGCAGGCCTCCCACCTGGTCGGCATTGGGGAGGCCGAGAACCCCCGGCAGTGCCCACATCCAGGCCACCGGGGCCTCTGTAGAGGCCACATCTCTGCAGAGATTGGCTTGCAGCGATTTCTAATAAATGAGGTTTTCCCTGCTGTGACCTGCGGATGATCAGGAGCTTCCTGCTAACCCACGAGTGTTCCCGTCCTCTTGCAGACACAGAACGTACACAGTGACTGACTCCACCGTGTACCTAGGCAGAGTCATTTACAATATTTTATCACTCCCCGGCGATGTGGGGCGGCTCATGCTTGTAATCCCAGCAGTTTGGGAGGCTGAGACGGGCAGATCACAAGGTCAGGAGTTCAAGACCAGCCTGGCCAGTGGGACAAAACCCCATCTCTACTGAAAAATACAAAAATTACCAGGGTGTGGTGGTGCACACCTGTATTCCCAGCTACTCTGGAGGCTGAGGCAGGAGAATCCCTTGACCCAGGACACAGAGGTGGCAGTGAGCTGAGATCTCACCACTGCACTCCAGCCTGGGCAGCACAGTGAGAGGCCATCTACAAAAATAAAAAATAAAATGAACTATTTTATCACTCCAGAGTAGTTTCGCTTTAAATTATTTGGTGAAGGACAGAAATCCTGCCAGGAGACCCAAGACCTCCTGCCAGGCCGAGGGAAGCCCGAGGAGCCACAAAAATCAGGTTTTCCTGGACGTCGCCACTCTCTGTGGCTTTTTCACCTTTCGGGAAATTTCCGTAAAATTTCCTACACAGGAGCTGTGGGAAGAAGGGGAATGTGGCCTTTCAAACACTCGAGTCTCTTTCTCTGCATAAAATGCTCCATCAGCAAAGACCGGACCCTGGTCCGGCCCGGGTCCCCCTCTGTGCTGGGTACGACCTAAAGCAGCCCTACCAAGAAGAGAGCGGCCAAACCCACCCCCGTGCCTGGCACTGCCCACCCCAGCCGGCCTTCCCAGGGCTCGCACCTGCCTCGGAGCTGAAGGGGTGGGAGGGGCCGGGCCGCCTGTGCCCAGCAACACCTGAGTTATCCAGGGCTGTGTGGGGGAATCGCCTGGGCCCCGACAGCGGGCGGCCTGAACTAGACCCTCCAGCCCTGGGACCCCCTGCAGTGAAATGAGAGACAGCAACTGTCCAAGTAGCCCAGGGCCACAGGCCCCTGACACCCAGATCCCATCTGAGGCCTGGTCCGAGAGCCAAGACAGCAGAGCAAGCCCCACGGACAGGCTCCGGGGTCAGAGGGCCCCTCCGGCCTATTCCAAACACACTTTCACCCTGGCCACGCAACGTGGCTTGGCTGCTGGCAAGATCAAGCAATCTCCACCCCCAAGCTCTCCTCTCAGCCGGGACCGCCCCCTCTCAGTTAAGCAGGACGACTCTGGAGCTTCCTCAACCTTCTGCAGCCTCGGTTTCCCCAACCATAGAGATGGGGCTGCGTGACCCTCTGGCGGGCTCGACCTGAGCAGTCACTGAGGCCGGCACCCAGCAGGAGTGGAGCGGAGCTCCCTTTCGCACGCCCAGCGACCCATGCGGAGAGCCTGGACAAGCAGATTCAACTCCGTGATGGAGCAGTGCCTGGGGCCGGTCCCGGCTGTGAGCAGCTGGGCAGCAGGAGATAGAGGCTTGAGCCCGGGGCTCAGGCTCTGAAGGGACCCCACGGAGCTCCGGCCCAGGGTCCCCTGCGGCAGCCCCAGGGGCACATCATCTGCTGAGTCTGGGCCTCTTCTGCCAGTCACACTCCATTTGGGAGTGCCTGGGAGAGCTGGGCCAGCACCCACCCCACCAGGCGGAGAGCAGGTCCTAGATGCCCTTCTGGCTCAGGGAAGCCCTGTCTCCAGAGCCTCTAGGAAAGCTCCCAGGCAGCATGAGCAGAGGCCACAGCTCCGCACAGAGGAGCCGAGGTGGAGAAAGCCCCTCCCCAGCTCCGGGGCAGCGGGGCCTGGCCTGACGCCCACCAAGCCCTGGGGTCATGGGGCAGCAGCCACCGCCCTCTCCACCCCAGGCAGTGGCCACCCCGAGTCCAGCAGGGATGCCCAGAAAGGCTCTCACAACTTGACCACTACAAAGCCAGACACTGGTGGCAACAGGCAAAACGCAGGTGTGGCCCTGGGGACCTGTGTCCAGCCAAAGCTGAGCGAGCAGCCAGGGAGCCCGGCCATCCCCCACCCCCGGCCGCCCCAGGCCCAGCTCAGCTCCATATCCATTTAACTGATGAATAAACAGACAAATCATGGCCAACGCGTAACACAAGTCAGTCCACACCGGGCCGGCAAAGGACACCGGGCCAACAGGCCTCCCAAGTTGGGAGGTGCTGCACCCCAAGGATGCACTGGGCCACGGGGACAGCAGAGAACTCCATGGCAGGGGTGTGGCAGCCGGGCAGTGAGCTGCACCGGCAGTCCTGAGCCTGGACTGTCCCTTCCACAGAGGGCACCGGGCGGGCCTGGAAGAGGGGGACAACCCCAGCAGCCGGTCTTCACAGAACCCAGGGCGAGGAGCAGCTGTACCCACATTACCGACGGAAAACTGACATATGCAGAGGTTCTGCGGCCAGCCCCAAGTGTCCAACCTGAGGCAGGACCAAAGACCCTGCTCTCCGGCCCTGCCCCTCGGAAAATCCAGAGAGTGGGGCCACCTCCCTGAGTCCAAGCCACCCTGACCAGGGAGCTGGGGGCTCAGGGAGGTTCAGGGAGCCCCGTGCCCACAGCAAAGGAGCTGAGAGGCCTGGTGCAGGCAGGAGGGCGGGCTGCTCAGATGCTGAGGGTCTCCCCAGCATCCCCACATGCTGCTGCTCTACAGAGAGGCCGTCCTGACTGAGGGCCTTCGGGAGACGGCTCAGACCCCACGTGCAAGGGCTCCCCATGCTTTGCCCCAGTTCTGGACATGGCCACTCGCAGGAAACAGAAATAGGGAGGAACAGAGGGACAGAGGGGCTGGCCAATGCAGGCCAGGGCAGAGGTGGCCAGGCAGAGAGCTGCTGGCCTGACAGGAGCCTCAGGAGATGCTGCTGGCCAGGAACAGCCACACGCAGCCCAGGGGTCCTGGACTCAAAGCAGAACAAACTCCTGGCGGCACCACAGGTCAGACACACAGCGGGGCACCGAGGCCCAGGCCACCTGGGCAGGAGGGCTGTGGGCTGGGCTCTGTCCCATCCTCCTCACGGAAGTCACCTTGGGCTGGGACCTGACTGACCAGCACCAGTCCACCAAGAGCCCGATGGCCTCAGCCAGGTGGGGGCCGAAAGGAAAGGCCGTTCCGGGGACATGGGGGCTCATCCAGGACTCTGGGCATGAACTCGGGACTGGAAAGGCCAGACTCACATCCTGGGGGCAGCGGGGGCTGATGCGCTCTCGGGACCCAGGAGGTCCGAGAAGCCTCTGCCTGGGGGGTCCCAGGCCCACCTCGGAGGCTGCATGCCCAGGGGACCCCAGGAGAGACCCCCTGCGAGTGGCCTGGCTTTTCCTCTGGGACCATCCCCTACCCCAAAATCCTCCCAGATCACACTCCACGGAGGGTCTGGTGAGGACACACTCAAGGCCACACGGACGCTGGGGCACACTCGCGGGGCACACGCCCCACTCGGCCAGGTGGGTGCCCGGCCAGCGCAGCGCCACTCAGCTCCTCACTCCCATCCCAAAATGCCTCTCACACAAAATGGCCGGTCCCAGAGCTCCGCGGGCCCGCGTGGAGCTGGGATGCGAGAGCAGCTATCGCCCTGGCGCGGGGAGGCCGCGCGCGCACACGGAACACACGGAACACCCGTGTGCGCACAAGCGCAGGCTCGGCCGCCCCCCAGGAGCCCGGCCTGAGGCAGCCGTGCCCTGAGCCCCCCCGGGGAGCGGGGACAGCCCCTCCAGGGCCAGGGTTGGGGTCCCGGGTCTGCCGCAGCCCCTCCCCCGGCCTCGCCCCGCCAAGGACGGGGTCTTGAGCCCAGATGGGCACGGGGGTGGCCGGCGGCTGCAGATGGGTCAGAGCCGCGCTGCGTACGGAAGCTGCGGGGGCCGCGCGGGGCCCGGGAGGGGCGTTGGCGGCAGTGGGGCCCGACAGGCCGCTGCGCTCTGCCGGGGCTGGGGGGGGGGGTCATGTGAGGGCCCCTCCCCCACTTCAACTACCCAGAAGCTCCCCCCAGCCTGAGGGACAGAGGCTTGGGGGGATGGAGGAGGAGAGCCCAGACCCTCCCGCCGCCCCCGCGTGGTGGGGCGGCCCCAGCCCCGAGGGTCCCCGAGAGTCCCCGAGAGCCCGGACCCAGCGCCCGCCACCCTCCCTCCCCGCCGGTCCTTTGTTCAGCGCCGCGGCCGCGGGGAGGGGCCTCCCTGGTGAGGAGGGGGCTGGGGCGCCCGCACTTCTCCGTCCCGCGGGGGAGGGGCACGCGACCCGGCCCGAGCCCCCCACGCCGACCTGAACTGCCCCGACCCCGGAACCCCCTCCTGCCTGCGCGCTCCAAAACCGCTCTCCAAAATCTCTCCAGTCTCCTCCCGGCACTTCGGCGGGGGGCGCCGTCCCGGACCCGGACCCAGACCCCACGCGCAGGGACGCGCCGCGTGCGCTCCGACACACGCGCTGGGGGCGCAGCCGCTGCTGGGGGCGCCGAGAGGGGGACGGGGGGTAACGGGGGGGGACGTCGGGGGCGCCGAGGGGGGGCGCCTAGGGGGCGGCGGGGGGGAACATCGGGGGGGAGCAGGGGGGGACGTCGGGGGCGCCGAGGGGAGCCCGCCGCGCCCCGCGCCCCCGCCGGCCACTCACACGTAGGCGTGGTAGATGAATGCCCAGCCGCGCGGCCGCTCCAGCACGTTGTAGAGGAAATTCTGCAGCTTGCGGTAGAAAGCGTTGCGCTTGGGGGGCTTCCCGGCGCCCGCACCGCCCGCGCGGGGCTTGCTCAGGATGCTGCCGCGCTTGGGGGCCTCAGAGCCGGCGATCAGCAGCGCACCGTCCCGAGTGGAGTCGGGCGCGCCGGGGTCCAGCCCCACGAAGCCCACCTTCAGCTTCTTCTCCCCGCTCGGGCCGGGGTACACGCCGCCGTTGCGCGACTTCTGCACCATGGTGCCGGGCGGCGCCGCGGCCGGGCGCGGGCTCAGCGGGGGCGGCGCGCGGGGGGCGGCGGGGGCCCCAGCCCAGGCCCCCGGGCCTGGAGCCGCATGGCCGAGGTGGTGGCGGCGCTCCTGCCGGGCTCGGGCCGCGCGCGGAGACGCTGCGGCCACCTCGCTCCGCGCGCACCTCGGCGCCTGGCCCGCGGCCGCGCGGCTCCGCCCGCCGCCTCGCCCCGCCCCGCGTTAACCCCCGCGATGCCACGGGGGCGGAGAGGGGGGCGGAGAGGGGAGCGGAGGGTGGGGGCGGGGAGGGGAGCCGAGGGTAGGGGCGGAGAGAGGAGGGGAGGAGAGAGGAAGCGGGGAAGGGGTAGGCCCGCCCTCCCCCGCCGCAACGCCGCCGGTGGGGGAAGCGGGTGGGAGGGGGACCGCAGGACCAGAACCTCTGGGCTGAGCCTGCCCACCTCGCACCCCGGCCGTGTGCACACTGACCCCACGGTTACCTTTGAGTCCCACAAGACCAACCAAGCGGACCTTCCTGGTGGCCCCAGTGCTCTCTGGGGTCCCAGTGGGGTCCAGGACTGGAGTCTTCTCAGCTGGGCCCTGGGAGTGGACGCCTCCGGAAAGGGGTAGGAGTACGGGACCTCCCCAAGCCTCTGTTAGGGTTCAGCCCACGAGGACCTCATGCTCTTGGCTCAGGGTTGCTCAGGAAGTGGGATCCCCAAGAACCCAGGGTGTGGGCAAGGAGGGTCTGCGGGGGCTGGAGGTGCCTGGAAGGAAAGCAGCCCGGGCAAAGGGGGCATCCACAGAGGCCCCAAGGCAAGAAGAGGAGCAAGGGCCGTGGGGAGTGCGATGGAGGAGAGTCACCCCTAAAGGGACTTGAAGCCCCCCAAGGGGCCTAGACTTTGTTCTGCAGACCCCAGAAGGGGCTTGCAGCAGGGGCAGGACAAAGAAGTCAGATCTGTCTCCCCACAGATGGGACGGTGTTTCCTTTGAGGCAAGTGGGCGGAGGTGGTCTCCCCAAGGCCGGGAGCCCTGTGTCCTGGGAGGGGTCCCTCTGGAGCTGCTGCTGGGAGATGAAGGGGCCCCCGAGGCTCCGTGCTGTCTGTCCCCCGGGTGCCCCACCACTGGGCCTTCCTCTGCACACCCAGGAGCCCAATCCGTTCGCAGGTTCGCCTGGCACCATGAATTCTACCCAGAGAAAGTCCCTCTGCTGACTGGCTGGCACTGTCCTCGCAGGTGACTTGCTCATAACCCACACTAACCCTGGCGCAGGGCCAGCCTTTGGGTGGTGTTTGCCCTTTGGTCTCCAGAGCTGTGACCGTGGGGCCTGTGTTGTTGTTGTGACTTGGCTGAAAACATAAGGGCCGATGCAGGCCAAGGGACAACCTGTAAATCATCCAGGACGCTGGGGGTCAGCGGCAGCTTACGCAAGCTTGTGCACACGCCACACACACACACACATCCAGGGCCCGCTGCAGACCCCGCCTCCCTGCCTCCCTGCCCACGAGTTGGCTGTGATTACCAGCTTGAAGTGGGCTTGCCCCAAGTGGCTGCGGTTTCTCTCCATTGTGAAGGGAGGAGGCAGCAGCCTGTTCCGTTCGGGGAGGGAGAGGACTTCAGCGTGCAGAAGGAAGAAGGTACCTTGGCATCTCCGTGCACACACTGGCCGGTGCCGCTGGTCTTTCCCACTCACCAGAAGATCCAACGGAGCAGCCGTAGGTCAAAATGTAACACGGCAGGGCTGGGGCACCTCACCCTGTGGGTGGAAGCCCCAGACCACCAGGTGCCCCGCGGCAGCGCCTGGACTGCACACGGCCCCTCCTGAGGAAGCAGGCATTTCAGGTTTGAGTCAGAGCCAAGCAGGACCCAAGATTAGGGCTGATCCACAGAGGCTGAAGGAAGAGCAATCCCCGGTTCCCGTTTCAGCAGATGCCCCAGAACCGCGACTCTAGCAAGGATGAAGGCTCTCTGCTGTTCCAGGATACTGGGGGAGAAAAACCTGCTCATCTCATTTTTCAGAAGAAAAAAGGGGAACACCCTGCTGAGGCCTCGGGGAGCCGTCGGCTGCCTTCACAGCCTCCTGAGGGTGGCTGAGAGCCCCCGTAGATGCCAGGCTGGAGGGGCCGGCTGGGGATGCAGGTGGAGCTGTGCACCCAGCAGCTTGTGGTTCTCTCATGTACAAACAGTGTTGGCTCCAGCAGCTTTGCCACACCTTGGAAGGTTCTGGAAAGTGAATCCTGCATCAAGGCTTGAAAATCTGCTTCCTCCTTTGTTTGGGATGTCCTTTCAAAGAGCTAGCTCATTAATCATTTATGTTTTTAATTTTGTATCTTGCACACCCACGGGCTACATTGTCACCAGTCTGGTTACCAGGATGCCTGCCCCCCGTCCCCTCCTCTGCGCCCAGGCAAAGCCGGTCGTGAAAATGCCCAGTTGGGGTAAATTTCATGCAAACAGGAGGAATTCCATTTACTTAAAAACAGATGGGAAAATCGTTCAGGCTCAAGCAGTGTTTGCCAAGACTGCATCGACAGGATTCCAGAGAGGTTGAGCAGAATTCAGACATTCGTGGTGCCAGCTCCACCGGGGGAGACAGTCTTCGCCCAGGCGGCCAGGGTGCCGTGGATTCCACGAGGGTGCTGTCCCTTCAGCACCTCCAGCACCGTCCCCTCCGCAGGAACCTGAAAGCCCCGCCCCTTCTCTGGTCTCCAGGCAAATTACCTGGTGCCCTGCCGCATCTCCCACATCGCCGGACTGCACTGAGCAGCCGGGAACATGAAGGTTGTGTGGCCAGCACTGGCTGCTCCTGTGGGATCAAAGGCCAGCTCATCTGCCCCCAAGGTCCTCCTGTGGGTTCCCTCCCCAGCAGAAAGCTAACCCCAGGGCTGGGACCACCTGCTGCCCCGGCTCCCCCAGGCTTCACCCACCGTCCTTCTCCCTGGAGCCTGACGCAGAGAGGGGCTGGAAGCCAATGCCTCTTGAGGACACACTGAACCACATCTGGGAGAAGCCACGGGTAGCCCTGCGCGTGTGGTGCGGCCTCGGGGCCCCCAGAACCCACTCCTCAGCTCTCCTGCAGGTGCAGGACCCCAGGCACACAGGCTCAGCACGGGAACGGTGGGACCAAAAGTGAAAGACAGAGGCTAGGCCCGGTGGCTCATGCCTGTAAGCCCAGAGCTTTGGGAGGCCAAGGCGGGCAGATGGTTTGAGCCCAGGAGTTCAAGACCAGACAGGACAACATAGAAACCCTGTCTCTACAAAACTGCAAAAATTATACAAGCTTGGTGGCCTGCCTGTGGTCCTAGCTACCCAGGAGGCTGAGGTGGGAGGATCGCTTGAATCTGGACGGTCCAGGCTGCAGCCAGCCACGATGGCGCCATTGCACTCCAGCTTAGGTAACAGAGTGAGACCCTGTCCCACAGAAAAGAAAAAAAAAGAAAATTAAAACTTAGCCAGGAGCGCTAGTGCGTACCTGTTGTCTCAGCTACTCGGGAGGCTGAGGCAGGAGGGTCACTTGAGCTCAGGAGAGGAGGTTGCAGTGAGCTCTGATCACAGCCCTGCACTCCAGCCTGGGCAGCACAGCAAGACCTTGTCTCAAAAAAAAAAGAAAGAAAGAAAAATTAATTAATTAATTAATTAATTAAAAACAAAAATGAGAGCTGTGTATGGTGGCTCCCGCCTGTAATCCCAGCACGTTGGGAGATCGAGGTGGGTGGATCCTCTGAGGTTAGGAGTTTGAGGCCAGCCTGGCCAACATGGTGAAACCCCGTCTCTACTAAAAACACAAAAATTAGTCAGGCGTGGTGGCTCGCCCATAATCCCAGCTACTTGGGAGACTGAGGCAGGAGACTCACTCGAACCCGTGAGGAAGAGGCTGCGGTGAGCCGAAATTTCACCACTGCACTCCAACCTGGGCAACAAGAGCAAGACTCCGTCTCAAAAGCAAGCACACACCCCAGAGGAACCCAGCACAGGCGGTGAGTCAAGAGGCATATGGGCTGCTTCTGGCCCCTCCTGTGGGGCTGCCAGCCTCGGGCGGGGGCGGTGGAGCAGCTCAGTCCCCGAGGGTTGTGGCCCCCCTAGAACAGCGAAGATTTTATGCTCTGTTGACTGTGCCGTCATCAGTGGGACCTGTGCCCGGCGTTCCGACGGCCTCAGCACCCGTGACAACGGCTGGCACAGACGCTGGAAAGCAGGGCCTTCCGGGCCACCACCCCACCCCGTCCCTCCCTGCCCCCTGGAAACAGAGGGAGCTGCTTCCCGGTCACGGCGCCGTCAGAAAGACAGATGACCCCACAGAGGCCCAGAGGAAGCTCCATCAGCCAAGAAACAGGATTTAATTTGGGGAAATGAGGAAACGAGGAGAGACAGGTTCTCAGTCAATCTCACCTGGGCCAGAGCTACTGCGGCTTCAATCCTGTAATTTGGGCAACAGGAAATGCCTCCCCAGACCGAGAGGTCCAGCCCCCCCAGGAATTTCCATTATTAGGAGGAGGAAGGGCTCTCTTTATCCAGCGTGCGGGGGAGCAGGGGAGTAAGGAAAAGATTTAAGATAGGAAAGCATTGATTTTTTTTAACATCTTACACTGAAGTCAATAAAAATTTAATTTATAGGTTTTTTTTAAAGGACCAGGGCTCTCAACAAGCTTCCCTAGCCCCTGGCAAGCCGGCTAATTGCATGAGGGAGTTCACTTCTACTTCCCAGCCACCAATAATGCCGTCGGCTGCAGAGCCCGTGATCACCTGTGACGGCGGGAACAGGCAGGGCAGCCATGGTGGCTCCGGAGGCATCCGGAAAGGGCGGAAGTTAACCTGGAGCTCTGGGGCCTCACGGGAACTCTGCGTGATGCTCTGCCTGGAAGTCCCACATCCCCAAACCCCATGTGTTGTCATCGCTGGTCCCCGGTGTCACAGGTGGCCTCCCACACGCCCCTCCATCGCCTTCAGGCACATGGAGAAGCTGTGATGACGGTCCCATTCTGTGGCAACAGGCCCCGAATCAAGAGCAACAAAGGCCCCGCTCACTCGGGGGAGGCCCAGGCCCCACTGTGGACCTGACACCCAGACTCCTGGCACCTCGACACTACCCAAACAGCCTCGTCATCGAGGCCTCCTCGCTCCTGAGACCTGGCCCTGCCGCTTGCTCCGGGCCCGCCGGCCTCTCTGTCCCTGTCCTCCCAGCCTGGGCACATGGCCGCCCCACAGCCCTGAGCAGCCAAGGAGCCCTTGCATTTGCTATCTCCTCTGCCCACCGGGCGGGCAGGTGCTGCGTCCTCTCGGGGAGGCCCTGGCATAGGGACCCCTCACCACCCTCTCTGAAGCTGGTCCTCATCCAGTCGGAAGCCCCTTGCCCAGTGCCACTGCCCCACTGCACGTGAGTACACATAGGGGTGGCCACAGACACTGCTGGCCCCACCCAGCCCAAGGAAGGTGCGTCTCAACCTCTGTCAGATGACAGATGGTCACTTTGACTGGGCTGGACATCACAGGAGCCTCTAGCCAGATGTTGCCTCAGTCACTGGCCCGGGGCTTGTGTGGCTCAGGGCTGCCGGGAGACCCCAGGAGGACTGTGCAGCTGGGGCTCAGGGCTGGTGGACTGGTCAGACATCCTGCCAAGAACAGGCTGCTGGCATCTGTGCCATGGCTGCCCGCCCACCGGCGGCCCAAGCTCACCAGGGTGTTGCTGGACCAGATGTCCAGTAGGCTTTGGGCGGAGCCATCAGTCTGGGCAGGGCCCGTGGGCTGTCACCGCCCTCCCCACCCCGAATCGAGGACAAGGTCACCTAATGCCACACCAGGTGGGTGGTTCAGAAGACCTGGGTCCTCCCGGCAGCACAGCAGGGGCTGCAGAGAGCTGGAGCCTGGCCAGTCCCGAGGCTCTGTGGCAGCCCAATGCCCACCTCCACCGGCAAACACCAGGGCACCACCCTCACCCAACAGGCTCTGCCTCAGCCTCTGCAGAGGGCGGTACTGGTGTGGGCTACAGGCCATGTCCCCGACGCAGCCACCATGGGCCTGCCTGAGCTGAGTGGCTTTCAGCAGACCAGGTGACCACTCGGGCCTGTGTGGACTGAGTGTACCCCCAGAATCTCCAAGCTGAAACCTCACTCCAGTGTGATGGCGTGAGCAAAGGGGCCTCTGGGGGCGACTGGGTCAGGAGGGCGGGGCCCTCTGGGTGGGACCAGTGCCCTCAGGGAAAGAGACACTGTGCTGGGCCCCCTTCTCTGCTCGTGCCACACAGGGACACGGGACAGCATCGTCTGCACTCAGGAAGCTGAGTCTGCCCAAACCTGGACCTTGACCTCTGGCCACCAGCACTGTGAGGAGCACGTTTCTGTTGTTTAAACCTCTGAGTTGAAGATACTTTGTTGGGGTTTCCCAAGTGAGACAGAGCCTCTTGCTCCTCACTGACAAGTGGAGAGAATCAGCCCCCACCCCATGGGAGGGTGGGCATGGGGGACAGACAGCAGGAGCCTGGCTCCGAGGGGGTCGGGAGGAGGCCGGAAGGTACCAGGTGAATCAGTCCCGGCTTGGACGCGCCCCCGTCTCGGCTGCTCACAGACCCTCCCACTAGTTGCAGCTGAAGAGAGCATGAAGCGTCCATCCCTGCGGCTCGGACAAGCTGGCCCCGTCCCTGGAGACCAGGCTTTTGCTTAATCACGCTTCCTGGCATCCCACCTACAGAGATGAACTCCATTTAGGTCAATTGTTCTCACCCAAGGGAGCATCTAGTGAGTCTGGAGACAGTTTGGTCGTCACTGCTGAGGGGCAGATGCTGCTGGCATCCAGGGGGTAGAGGCCGGGGGTTGGCTGGGGGGCACCGAACATCTGCAGGCACAGGGCAGACCCCTCAGAGCACAGCATCATCCAGCCCAAATGCCAGTCATGCTGAAGTTTAGAAAAACACGGTTCAGGCCCGGCACGGTGGCTCACACCTGTAATCCCAGCACTTTGGGAGGCCGAGGTCGGAGGATCACGTCAGGAGTTTGAGACCGGCCTGGCCAACATGGTGAAACCCAGTCCCTACAGAAAAATACAAAAATTAGCCAGGCGTGGTGGCATTCACCTGTAGTCCCAGCTACTCAGGAGGCTGAGGCAGGAGAATCACTTGAACTCAGGAGGTGGAGGTTGCAGTGAGCTGAGATTGTGCCATTGCACTCCAGCCTGGGTAACAGAGTGAGATTCCCTCTCAAAAAAAAAAAAACAAAAAAAAAACATGTTTTAACAATATCCTTTTTTAAAATGCAAATAGGCCAGGCATGGACACCTGTAATCCCAGCACTTTGGGAGCCAGAGGCAGATGGATCACCTGAGGTCAGGAGTTTGAGACCAGCCTGGCCAACATGGCAAAACCCCGTCTCTACTAAAAATACAAAAATTAGCTGGGCATGGTGGTGGGCACCTATTATCCCAGCTACTCAGGAGGCTGAGGCAGGAGGATGGCTTGAACCCCGGGGGTGGAGGCTGCAGTGAGCTGAGATCACACCATTGCACTCCAGCCTGGGCAAAAGAGCTAAACTCTGCCTCAAAAAAAAAAAAAAAAAAAAAAAAAAAAAAAAAAAAAAGCAAATAGCTCTGGTATGTTAGCCATTCACACTTTAGCATGAAACAGCACAAATAAATGGACTTTCTCCCGAAAGCTTCTGAATACACAAGCCAGGGGATGAGACTCTTCATGGGAAAGGACCCAGGAGTCCAGGCACTAGGTGGGGGGCACCCAAGGAGCGAGGTCAGGTCGGGCAGCCTTGGAGATCAGCAGAGGAACCCGGGGTGTTCTGCATTGCTGGTTCCCACTTTCACATCACCGCCGGATGCTGGAGCCGTTGCCGTGTTTCACTGTCTGTGAGCCGAGTTTGTGTGGCTCTGGGCAGCGGCGGGATCTCCCCGCACCTCCCCCTCTTTACCAGTGAAGTGGGGGAGCGGACCATGGGTAGAGGATTGCGACGGTGGAGGAAAGGGGCAAGGTTTGTGGAGCGTGGAGAGTGGCGGCCGGCTGGGGGAGGCGTCATGCGGGCGGGCAGGTGAAGATGCTGAGTCAGCTCCCGCTGCCCCACAGGCACCCAGCATGTGCCGCCAGCCTCACGCCCCAGATGAAGGCTGAGTGAAGGGCAGGGGAAGGTGCAATGGCTGCTCAAGTACCAGAACCCCCACACCTGGCCGCCCGGCCCCTCGGGCCGGCTTGGCTGCCACAGGGACCATTGCCCAGCCTCTGGGGAGGGGGTGGGGCCCCAGGGACCCTTTTATACTTAAAGGCTCCGACACACACCCTAAAGGGGAAAAGGTTTAGAGAGACTGGGAAGCGCAGAGGGGAGATCTTACCGCCCCCACCGTGGCACTCGGTGGGTTTCGCCCTCCCCCACGCAGCGGAGCCCTGGAACCCCACAACTGGCAGCTGGCTTGGCTTGACCTGGCAGTGGTTGGCAGGGTCCTCATAGCCAGAGCTGGGGCCGAGATGCCAGCCCCTCCCTGACGGGCTGTGTGGCAGAGCCTGGGGCCACCCCTCCGCCCTCGCACACAGGTTCAGGGAGAAGGGCAGGCAGCAGGGGTTGGTTCTTCTTGCCCGCCAGCCCCTCAGGCTGGTCCTTGTCCCTGCAGCGGCACCACAGGCTCTTAGGAACCGCTGCCCTCCAGCAGGAGGCTGAGGCGGAAGGGAGGAGGCGGCACCGGAACCAGGCCCCACGTTGGGGCAGGGGGTCCAGGGCAGCTTTCCTTCCTCCTCCCACCCCACGCTATCCAGAGCCCCAACCCTCCCTCCCCTCCTCTGGGTGTTGTGCCTCCTGCCCCTGCCTCAGGGCCCCCACAGGCCAAGCCATCTGATCCCCACCCCAGAGCTGCTCTCGGCTTCACACATCATCCACAGCACCTTCCCCACCTCCCCCAGCCGAACCCCAAAGCAATGCACCAGAGCAGCACGAAGCCTGGAAATAAGCCAGACCCCACAGCTCCTCCAAACACCACTGATGATGACCCCGCTCATGCGCAGGGGGGAGTGGGGCTTCCCTCCCCTCAGCAGAGTCAGGAGCTGCCTCAAGGTTCTTGCACCTGCCAGTCCCACCGGTCCCCTGGGCCCGCTTCTCCCTGCCTGGCTGCAGGACAGGGACGGTTGCCCAGTGCTTCCTGGATCCAGCCACCCAGCGGGCACCCCGAGACTCAGCCCTGACTGCAGGCAGCCAGCCAGCAGCACAGGTGCAGCCAAATCACGCAGCGCATGTGTGCACGCACGCACACATGCGTGCACACATGTGCACACATGCACACATGCATGCACACGCGCACACACGCATGTACACACACATGCACACGTACACACATGCATGCGCACACAGGCACAAATGAACAGACACACATGCACGTAGGCACTGACCATTTCCAGGGGCTCCAGGACTCCCACCAGGTTCTCCCCTGCACCCCACACAGTCACCCACAGGTATGCACAGTTCTACACCCAGCTCACACACACACACCAGGCCTGGACTTAGGTAACCCCGTGCCTGCAGTCTGACTCCCAGACACACTCGGCCACACTGAGACACACGACAGTCACAGCTCACAGGAAATCCCCAGGACCCATAGTGGAGGCCTGACCCGCTGCCACAAAGCCCAGCCCCTTGGCAGGGAGCCCAGAAGCCACCGCACAAACCCCGGACTGCCAGGGGCAGCCAGGCCCTTCCAGCCACTCTGGGAACCTGGAGTGGGGTGGGAAGGTCCTTCCTGTGGGAAGCCGGGCGGAGACAAGGGCGGGACGATGACACCTGGCCACTCAGCAGGCCCCGCAGCCTCTTGAGGCCTCATGTATTTTTCAGCGCCGTCCAAAGTGCAGATTGAAGCCGCCAACAGGGTGTCTTGGTGGATCCTGTCTTAAATTACTCACCAACCCAAGTCGGGTGGAGTTCCTTCCCCCACCTGCTCCGGGGCTCCAGCTGCCCTGGGACTGACCCCAAGTCCCAGCGGCTGCCAGGCAGAGCCACTCTCTGGGCCTTGGGGTCCCCTTCAGCCGGACAGCAGCCCAGGTGTCCAGCCAGCTGTGAGCATCAACCACCACCACACTGGGGCCCCGGCCCTGATGCCGCGCAGTCCCCCGCTGGCCAGGGCTCCAGGCACTGTCTGGCTGTGGACCTCCCCGGCCCTCACCCCGGCCACCGCCCTCCAGGTGTCCATGGGCTCCCCGAGCCAACACCCGCAGAGCATTCCACCCTGACCCCAACCCCAGTAAGCTCTGCCCCTCCCCACGCCCCTCCCCCACCTGCTACGGGGGGAAAAAAACCCACCCTCCACTGACCCCAAGGGGGCAGCCAGAGCTCACACCTCCACTGAAGCCCGTTCAGGAAGCTGGAGAGGCAGTGGCAGAGGCCCCTCTGACAGGTGGAGAGAATCAGGCCCCACCCCACAGGAGGGTGGGGGTGGGAGCGAGACAGCAAGAGCCTTGCTCTGAGAGGAGGGCAGGAAGGTGCCGGGAGTCCAGTTCCCGGCTTGGGCACGCCCCTCCAGGGTGGTTCCTTCAATCCTGGCCACGTCCCTCAGGGCAGGTCCCTTGTGACCCCCTTTCACCGATAGAGAAGGCCCCCAGTGGGTGCTGGAGCTGGGACTCCACCCCTCACCTTGCCTGCTGCTCTGCCGCCTGGAGCCTCGGTCACAAAGCTTGGTCCAGGTCCCCAGGGACCCCAAGAACCTTCCAGAAAGCCCCAAGGTCAAACCTGTTTTCACAATAATACCAAGGCTCCTCGCTCCTGTCCTCCAGTGGACAGTGGAGTTCCCAGAGGCCACAAGAAGGAGGACACTGTTTTCTTGTCGCTTTAATACTTCTCACATTTAATTTCCAGCACACTAAGTAGCGGCAGGTGTGACCTCCCTGACTTTGACACCGCGCCCGGGTCCGCAGACCAAAGCTCTTGAGCACCACTGGTCTGAAGCAACGCACAGCTCTGCCCGGCACCCCCGGCCCCCTTCCTGACTAAGGAGCACAACTTGCTTCCCCGGGTCTCACCTGCCAGAAACCCCACCTGCCCTCGTCTGGGTGCCACCAGAACTACCCAGAGACCAAGGGCTGGGGCCCCCAGGGCCAGCTTCGGCCAAGCCCCTGCCCTCCCCAGAGCTGACAGGGGGCTGGACACAGGATATTCCCTGCCCAGCATCCACAGGGCAATCCTGGCACCCTGTGTGCTGTCCCCACCCATGACGGACACCAGGAACCCAGCCCCAGATCCAGGCCTCCTCTGGCCACTGCTGGTCCCCACCCCACAGACCCCCACCCCAGCACGAGGGGCACAGCAAGGCCTGGAGCCCTGCCAGGCATCAGACCCACAGACCTGGGCCTGCCTTCATTACTCCACCCCAGAAGGGGAGTCGAGGTTAGAGCCCCTCCCTGGAGACTCTCCTCTGCTGAGGACCCCAGTGGGAACAGGGAGTGTTCCCATCTCTCTGCCTTTCCCCTTCTCTTCCCTACCCAGAAACACACCCACCTGGGGAGCACTGTGGCCTTGCACTGAGCGCGGCAGGCAGGGAGGGCTTGCCCCCACCAGCAGTGCCCAGGTGACCAAGGCTGCCAGAGCCATCCAGACTTTGCCACTGCAACTGGGACATGGGGTCCTGTGCACCTCAGGGACTGCCCAAGGGGGCTCCTGCAACCCCTGCTGGAAGCTGTTTCTCATGATTGTTCCTTCTCAGGCTGACAGATTTCTCCCATTTGGCCCCAGTTCTAACCAGGTCACGTGAAGGACAACCTCACACGGGCCCTTTGGGTCCCACTCAGCCCCTCCCACCAGTGGTGGCCAAGCGGATGCCCAGGATGGGCCAGGGTCCATCAGGAACGCCTGGTGTCCTCAGGCAGGGCCACTAGGTAAACACAGGACACGCAGCCAGATCAGAAATCCAGATAAGGAAAATTTACATTTTTGTGTGAATATGACCCAACTAATTTATACTAAACAATTATTTGGTATATCTCCAAAGTCCTGATGTGACTGGGTCCTGTGTCTCCTCCTCGGAGGGCTCGTGGCTCTAACATTCACGGATGCAAATCCTCCCAGTCTAGGGCTGTGGGCTGCCAGCACCCCCGGGGACCCAAGCTCCCAACATCCCTGCCCGGCTGCTCCGAAATTCCTCCCGTTCTGCCTCCCTCTCGTGTGGGTTTCAGGGCACCCCACCTTGGGAATGGGGGAAGACAT
This sequence comes from Cebus imitator, assembly GCF_001604975.1. Taxonomy (NCBI): domain Eukaryota; kingdom Metazoa; phylum Chordata; class Mammalia; order Primates; family Cebidae; genus Cebus; species Cebus imitator. Next base: position 436,843 of record NW_016107870.1, read on the forward strand.
GGGCAGGCCTTCCAAGGACGCCCGGACCATGCCCCCGTCACCACTGCCTGTCACTTGCCCTGCCTCATTTCCATCCTCACCCAGTGCAGTGGGTCCAGCATGCCACAAGGAGGTCAGGCCCGCACCCCCCGACCTGTCTGTGACTCCATGTGGCAGGAAAGGATTCTGCAGATTTGGTTGAGGATGTCGATGGGGGTCATCTTGGGTTATCCCAGGTGAGTCCTCAGTGCAATCACACACATCCTCGATGGAGGGGGTTTCACATGGGAGGAAAAGGCAGTGTGACCACCGAGGCAGAGTCCGGGGGGAGGCTGCCACAGCAGGGAGTGAAGCAGGGACCCGATTCTCCCGGAGCCTGCAGAGCAGAGCCCTGCTGACACCTTCATTTCCACCATGAGGCTGATTTGGGCCCCCGGAGGCCTCGCCATTTGCGGTCATCAGCATCCCCAAGAAACGAACGCACTACAGGGCCTTGTGGTCAGCCCGCCTGCCCTGCAGGAAAACCCCCAGTCAGGTACCCGGCTGCAGGCGGAGGGCTGGGTCTGGGTAACAGAGATGCACCCCTCAGTACTGTGTGCAGGGTCA
>NW_016107870.1:438601-446041 GCF_001604975.1 Cebus imitator
GGAAGCTCAGGCTCTGAGGACCAGCCCCCAGACCTGAACCCCCCCCACCCCAACCCCCACCCCCCCCCCCCCCCCCCCCCCCCCCCCACCCGCGGCCCCCCCCCCCCCCCCCCACCCTCTCCGGGAGCCCGCCCGCCCCCCACCCCGACCCTCACCTGCATCATCAGGGAACCCGCCCACCCTCCATCCCAACCTTCACCCGCTGCAGCATGACTGGCTGTGTGCCGGGGCCGCTTTCTCAGAGCAGGGGGGGTGGAAGGGAGCTGTCCTGCCCCCGCCCCCACACTCGCTGGCCAAGGGTTAGGGCAGGTTCTGGCCCAGAGAGACCAGGGACCTCAGGGAAGACCCAAAGCCCCCAGCCCACTGACTGAAGCCCCCAGCCTCCAGGCTTTGGGGGCTGGAGTTCCTACAACCATGTACAGAAGGCCTGGACCGGACACAGATGGGCAGGCACCAACTTCAGCCACAGGTGACAGGCTTAGGAGGAGAGTGAGACCCGGGGTTCAGGGCCAGAGGAAGGGTGTCACTCGCGGTGCAGGAGCCCTCGGCTCTCATGCGGCCCCCAGAGACCCGGGAACTCTCAGCCCGTCCCCTGCCCCGGGGTCTCTGCCATAGAGAAGCCCCTCACAGCCACGCAGGCCAGCGGGCCCTCGGGTGGGGCCTCGGAGCTGGGCCATGGCCTGGGGAACACCGGGCACCCCTCACCGAGGGCTCAGCGCCCACCCTGTGCAGCGCAGGGGACACTCCCGCGGGTCCTGTGTTACCGCCCACCCTGGGGTCCGGGCACGCGGGGCCCACCCCCCAGCAGCAGGCGCACACGGCTGGGGGTCGCTCAGTTTATTGGTAAAACGGGCACTGAGCGAGGCGAGCGCGGGGCGCGGAAGCCGGGGCGGGGGCGCCTTTCCTCTTGAAGAACTTCCACTGGACCTTGATGGCGAGCATCCAGTCGCTGACCGAGGGCCTCTGGCAAGCGGAGGTGCAGACATGCGCCTGGCGGGGGTGCGGGGCGCCGGGGCCGCGCGCGGGGCGGGGGCGGGGCGGGGGCCGGGCCGGGGTTCCGGGCGCGGCGGGGCCGGGGACGGTCGCGCCGCGGGCGCCCGCGCTTCACTTGCCCGCCTTCTGAGCCTTCTGCGCCGACTTGGTGACCTTGCCGGCGCCGCCGCTCTTCTTCTCCACGTTCTTGATGACGCCCACGGCCACCGTCTGCCTCATGTCGCGCACGGCGAAGCGGCCTGGGGGGTGGCGGGTGGGGCGCGTGAGCGGGGCAGAGGACTCGAACCCGGGGATCCAGCTGGGCGGGCAGGGTGAAGCCCGGTCGGAAACGCCATGAGAACACACTCAGCTCGGAGTGCGCCCTGGTGAAGACGGTTGGTCTCCCCAGCCCTGCCCGGGCGGCTGTTCCGCCATCTTCAGGGCAGCCACTGGCAAGCTGTGCGGTCTTCTCCTCCACGGGAGGAGCTGTGGCATCTTCTTCACCTGGGGCCTCCTCACCCGCGGGGCCTCCTAACCCTGGGGCCTCCTCACCTGCGGAACCTCCTCACCTTCAGGGCCCATCTGCACACAGAACCCATCCCAGGTCCTCCTGAGGGCTGCCTGCACTCGGTGACATCAAGCCCATGGGCCTCCTGCCAGCTCTGAGCTCCGCAGGAAAGGAGGCCCTGCTGCCACCCACGCCCCATCCCACAGTCCCCTGCCCTCAGCCTGATCAGCCACCGCCCGGGGACCAGCCTGGCTCACCGAGAGGCGGGTACTGGGAGAAGCTCTCCACACACATGGGCTTTCCCGGGACCATCTCCACGATGGCTGCGTCACCAGACTTCAGGGACTTGGGGTTGTCCTCCAGTTTCTTGCCAGAGCGCCGGTCGATCTTCTCCTTCAGCTCTGCAAACTTGCAGGCGATGTGAGCTGTGTGGCAGTCGATGACTGGGGAGTAGCCGGCGCTGATCTGCCCGGGGTGGTTCAGGATGATGACCTGGGGGCAGAGCCATGGGTGGCCATCAGGCCCGGCCACAGTGGGCACCATCAGAGCCCAGAGCAGGGCTGGGAGACCCAGTCGCAGGCCCTCCCACGGGCTCGTGGGCCCGGAGTGCTGAGTGGAGGAAGCTCAGGCTCTGAGGACCAGCCCCCAGACCTGAATCCCCCAGACCTGAACCCCCAGACCTGAACCCCCAGACCCGAATCCCCCAGACCTGAACCCCCAGACCTGAACCCCCAAGACCGGAAACCCCCAGACCTGCACCCCCCAGACCTGAACCTCAACATCCTCATTAAGCAAGAGATAAACAGCTGAGAAGCTCATTGTTTCAAAGGGGCAGGAGCAGCACTTACTCGGCCAGCCCCAGCTGGAACAAAGGCGGGGGGTGGGTGGTGGTGACAGAATTGACCTCAATTCCTGTATTTCAATTGTCTCTCAATAAAGCCATTTTAAAAGTCATACGAAGAGGCCGGGTTCAGTGGCTCACCCCTGTAATCCCAGCACTTTCAGAGGCCAGGGTGGGCGGATCACTTGAGGTCAGGAGTTCAAGACCAGCCTGGCCAACATGGTGAAATCTCGTATCTACTAATAATACAAAAATTAGCCGGGCATGGTGGCGGGTGCCAGTAATCCCACCTACTTGGGAACCTGAGGCATGAGAATCGCTTAAACCCAAGAGGCGGAAGTTGCAGTGAGCTGAGAGCGGGCCACTGCCCTCCAGCCTGGGCGACAGAGCGAAACTATGACTCAAAAAAAAAAAGAAAAACCATATGACGAGGCCAGCAAAGAGGAGCAATGAAAACAAACACAGAGAACAAAATCACGACAGAGCTGTCTCGGGCAGTAAGTTAACAAAAGCATTTTTCCAGGACGAAAGTCGGGCCTCAAAGGCTGGGCATCCCCACAGTGTGGTGGGGGCAGCAGACCCAGGGGCTGCGCGGAGGCCGGGAGCCGCCAGGCCTGGGCCCCTCCCAGCACCGATGTACCCCCGTCAGTGGCATGGGGGTCCGTTTTCTCCCCCACCAGGCGACCTGCCGACAGTAGCCTCACCAAAGACAGCTTCCCTGCTGCCCCCCAGGCGCGAGCCCTGGGACCCGGCGCAGCCACCGACCTGGGAGGTGAACTGTGCGGCCTCCTGAGGCGGGTCGGACTTGCTGTCCCCACACACATTGCCCCTGCGGATGTCCTTGACCGACACGTTCTTCACGTTGAAGCCCACGTTGTCGCCAGGGAGAGCCTCGCTCAGAGCCTCGTGGTGCATCTCCACCGACTTCACCTCCGTGGTGATGTTCACTGGGGCGAAGGTCACCACCATGCCTGGCCGCAGGATGCCAGTCTCCACCCGGCCCACGGGCACCGTGCCGATGCCTGTGAGAGAGGGGCTGTGAGGGGAGGCGGGGCCAAGGGGGTGCTGGGCAGGAGATTTGGGGACAGAGCCTGGAGACCCCCAAAGTCTGGGACTCAATACCCCCCCAACAGGCCTGGGGGTGTAAGGGGAGGCGGGGCCGAGGGAGTGCTGGGCAGGAGATTTGGGGACAGAGCCTGGAGACCCACAAAATCTGGGACTCAGTGCCCCCCCAACAGGCCTGGGGCTGTGAGGGGAGGCGGGGCCGAGGGGGTGCTGGGCAGGAGATTTGGGGACAGAGCCTGGAGACCCACAAAATCTGGGACTCAGTGCCCCCCCAACAGGCCTGGGGGTGATGGGGCTCCATGGACAGAGTGTTGGGGGGAGGGGAGTCCAGGGACAAGGAGACTCAGAGATTCCAAGGGAAGCGGGGGCTCCCCTGCCCAGCTGGGGAGATGAGAGGCTGAGCAGGAGAGCTCCCAGGAACCCAAGGAAAAGCCACAGGGGCAGAGAAGGGGGAGGACAGGCAGAGAGGGGACTGTCTGAACCTGGGGTCCCATCCATGCCCTGGGGAGCACTTTCCCTCAGAGGCGGCACTATGGGGCCCCTCTTCTCTCTGAGGACCTCTCCCTGTGAGTGTGGGCCAGGCCACTGGACTGCTCCTGCTTGGGGCCCGGTGGCACTGCCCCCTGCGGGTTCTGGGGACTGCACTTACATGCTGCAGGTCTCTATTGTTAAAGAGGCCACTCAGCGGGACACAGCGCAGGTGCAATGGCACCTGAGCGTCCCCCGTGTTTCTTATGGATCTGCTTACACCAGTTGTGTGGTTGCCGCGTGGGGGTCTTGTCTCCCCCAGGGTACCTCCACCCCCAGGGTACCTCCACCCCCAGGGTACCTCCACCCCCAGGGTACCTCCACCCTCAGCTCCCTGGGCTGTGATGGAGGTCCATGTAGCCTCCAGCCGGCTTCACTGAAGCTGGTGGCTGCGCTCTGTGCTGGGGTGAGCATGACACCCCGACTGTGCACACAGATGCCTGCAACATCTCTGGCTGCAGACCCCTGGCTGAGGGTCTCCTATCAGTGCCCCTCTCTGGGGTCTCAGATTTGTTTATGGTTTCTCTTCTTGGAGAGATGAATGGATGGATGGATGTAGAGGTGGATGGGTGGATGGAAGGATGAATAGATGGACAGAGGATGAACGGGAGAGAAGTTGGGTGATGGATGGATGGATACATGGAGAGGTGGATGGATGGATGGATGACTGGATAGATGGGGAGGTAGATGGATGGATGGATGGATGGATGGATGGGAGGTGGATGGATGGATGGGGAGGTGGATGGACAGAAGGCAGGATGGATGGATGGATGGATGGATGGATGGGGATGGATGGGGAGGTGGGTGGGTAGATGGACAGTAGGATGGATGGGTGGGAATATGGGTGGATGGGTGAATGGATAGGAAGATGGATGGATGTGTGGATGGATGGACAAAGAGTAGATGGGTAGAAAAGTGGATGGGTAGAGAAGTGGGTGGGTGGATGGATGGATGGATGGACATAAGGATGGATGGGTGGGGAGGTGGGTGGGTGGGTAGATGGATGGATGGATAGATAGATGGGGAGGTGGATGGATGGATGGATGGATGGATGGATAGATGGGGAGGTGGATTGGTGGGTGGGTGGATGAACAGATACATGGATGGGCAGGGAGGTGGGTGGGTGAGTGGATGGATGGATAGATGGATGGATGGATGGATGGGGAGGTGGATGGACAAGATGGATGGGTGGGAAGTGGGTGGGTTAATGGATGGATGGATGGAGAGGTGGATGGAAAATGGATGGAAGGATAGATGGGGAGATGGATGGATGGGTGGATGAATGTAGAGAAGGATAGATGGGCAGGGCAATGGATGGATGGATGGATGAAGAGGTGGATGGATAGATGGATGGGGAGGTGTTTAGATGGATAGGTGGATGGGTGGATGGACAGAAGGATGGATGGGTGGGGAGGTGGATGGATGGATGGATGGATGGGTGGATGGATGGATGGATGGGGGATGATGGGGGATGGAATGTCCCCCAGAAAGTGTGTGGCAAGGGGAGAGACTGGAGACAGCCTGGTCTTTGGAAGCCTCATAGGGCCTTGGTCTAGGGCAGGCAGAGCTGGCCAGGCAGGCCTCCATCACAGCACTCTGGCTCACCGCCGATCTTGTACACATCCTGCAGCGGCAGGCGCAGGGGCTTGTCCGTGGGGCGTGTTGGGGGCAGGATGGTGTCCAGGGCCTCCAGCAGGGACACGCCGCTTGCATTGCCTTCCTTACGCTCTACCTTCCAGCCCTTGAACCACGGCATCTGGGTGGAAAGGAGAAAATCGGTCCATCACAGAGACATCAGCGGCCTCCCCAGCCTCAGGCCTCCCTGGGTGGCCTCCAGGAGTGCTCTGTTCAGGCTAAACTGGCCTCATGCCCTTTGAGATGAAGAATTTCCCACAGTGCTCCACCCGAGCTCATAGCCAGCATCACAGGGACCCTGGAAGGAGACCCCTCTTAAAGGAGGAGTACAAAAACACAAAGGGCCTCTCCCAGCCCAGGCTGCTCAGGAGTTGCTGACACTGGAAACAAATCCCCACTCCAGCCACAAGCCCTGGGGCCCCTGACCATCAGATCCAGGCAGGGCAGGTGATTTGAACAGGAGGAGGCTGAGTATGGCCAAGGGCCGGGCCCGCTGGGGACAGAGCTGGGGGAGCCTCGCCCCGACCCTGGCTCCTGGACACCATGCTGCCTCCAAGCTCAGCCCAGCCCCCTCCCCACAGAGCCTCCCTGCAGGCCACACTGCACCCCACCCCCCAGGGCCTGTTTAAGCAGCACAGGCCAGAGGGCAGTACGGAGTGCAGGGTCCCTGATGGCTGGAGGCCTCCCTGGGGAGGAAGAGGATGGCCTTCACCACATCATAGCCTGTGAGGAAAGTGTCATCACAGGTAAACACCACCAGCCACAGGAGATGGAGGCGGGGCTGGGGCAGTCCCTATCGGCTCTGTCCACAGACCTCAGCTCTGGGCTCTGCGGCTGCTCCCAGTCTCCCCGCTGTCTCTAGATTCCACACCGGCACCCTCACTGTGGGCGACTGCCGTGCTGGCTGAGCCCAATGGCGGCCATTCTGGGGTCCTGGCTTGGAGAACCCTGGAACAGTCTCAGGTTCTGAAAGTGTCTCATCACCTCCAGCCAAGGCGGAGTCCCTGAGCCACAGGCTACTCACACCTTGAGCTGCCAATTGACCAGCCAAGAGCCAATCCTTGGCCCTCCCAGTCAGCCCAGACATCTGCATACTTCCCAAAGCCCAACTCTGCTCCAAGACCCCGGGGAGGCAGCCAGGGAGGCCCCCACGGCCCAGCCCGCAGCCGCTGCCCGGTGTCCAGGGTCAGGACAAAGGCCTGGCAGAGATGAAACCGAGCACCCCCATGGCAGGGCCCTGGAGACCAAGCTCGTGGGCCTGGTGCTGAAGGCCACTGCCCCTGCAGCGCTGACGGGGACCGGCCCTGGCCAGGCTCGTGAGAGGCTGAATGGAGGAGCAACGCTCAGTGCTGAGGGGGATGGGGCTCCCGCTGGGCCCTGAGCCGGTTAGGGAACCCCAGCAGGTTTTGCGGGGAACCTGCATGTCCCAGGAACAAGCTCTCAACCTCCCCCTGCCACCTATAGCTGCCTCGCCCTGGGGCAGGGGGCCCGGCCAGCCCCCACGGCCCACCCCGCCCTAGCCAGCCACTCACGTTGGGTGAGGGCTCCAGCATGTTGTCACCATGCCAGCCAGAGATGGGCACGAAGGGCACGGTGGCCGGGTTGTAGCCGATCTTCTTGATGTAGGCGCTGACCTCCTTGACGATCTCATCATAGCGCTTCTCGCTGTAGGCCGGCTCTGTGGAGTCCATCTTGTTCACGCCCACGATGAGCTGCTTCACGCCCAGTGTGTAGGCCAGCAGGGCGTGCTCCCGAGTCTGCCCGTTCTTGGAGATGCCCGCCTCAAACTCGCCCACGCCCGCCGCCACAATCAGGACTGCACAGTCCGCCTGTCCAGCGGGGGACACAGTGAGCCCGGCCCCACCTGCCCGGCGGGGGACGCAGTGAGCCC
>NW_016107870.1:446236-460901 GCF_001604975.1 Cebus imitator
CGGCGGGGGACGCAGTGAGCCCGGCCCCACCTGCCCGGCGGGGGACGCAGTGAGCCCGGCCCCACCTGCCCGGCGGGGGACGCAGTGAGCCCGGCTTCACCTGCCCGGCGGGGAACGAAGTGAGCCCAGCTGCACCTGCCTGGCAGGGGATGGAGCAAGCCCAGCTTCACCTCACTCCCAGGTTTATCCAGGCAGTGGGCTGGGACCTGAGCAGCCCACTGGGGACTTGGGGAAGGAGACATGGGGGTCCCTGCCTCAAGGGCAGTTCGGGGGCCTCATCACCAGGCCCTGGGTCAGGGGACTGAGGTTCAGTCCCGGCTTCACCACCAATAAGCTTTGTGCCCCTGGACAAGCCACTCCACCTCTCTGGTCCTGTTCCTCATTTGAGGACAGATTGAGGTCATAGTTATCAAAGCAGTTTGGAGGTGCTGGTGTCTGCAGGGCACCGTGTCTGGGGTGTCTGTGCGTCTCTGTGAGTGCTCCAAAATGTCATCCAGTCTGGGCCTGGCTGGTGGCACCTCTGCCCACTGCTCACGCCCCCCATCTTGGCCTCGAGCCCCTCTGTCTATGAACGTGTGTCCATGCCCACATCTTCCCGTCTACCTGGGAACTCTGACACTGGCCGGGTGTCCTCACAGGCACTAGATTTGTTCTTGGGGAGCTCTGACCCCGGATGGATGAGAGTGGCACACTTGAGGGGTCCCCACCACCCCAGGGTGACCCCAGGGCCCCCCAGTGTCTTTGAAGGGGTACAGCGGCCGCTCCCCCAGCCCCAGCTGCTGTACCCCGCCCACCTGGGACGTGCCAGTGATCATGTTCTTGATGAAGTCGCGGTGGCCGGGGGCGTCGATGATGGTGATGTAGTACTTGGTGGTCTCAAACTTCCAGAGGGAGATGTCGATGGTGATGCCCCGCTCACGCTCCGCCTTCAGCTTGTCCAGCACCCAGGCATATTTGAAGGATCCCTTCCCCATCTGGAGCGGGTCACGGGGGTCACGGCTGAGGGCGCGACCCGGGACCCAAGCCCCTGGCGGCAGGAGCTGCTCGTCACCGCCCAGCGGGCAGGAGAGACGGGAGATGGGTTCCAGCACCCCCTTGCTCCCCGCCGGGGTCCTGGGACGCCAGCCCCACACCCAGACCCTGCCCCTAGGGCCGGCCTCCCCACCGCCTCCTAACGGGCGCGGCCACGCACGTCCACCAGCAGGTGGCGCGAGGGCCTGGGAGTCACTCCGTCAGAACGAAGCCGCCAGACGGGATAAACCCCTCCCCGGCGAGGGCTCCCCTTTATCTGAAGCTGCGGACACCGCCAGATCCCTTCCTCAGCCAGAGGCCAATAACACCACCGTGTTGGGGGCTTTCAGATAAATAACTCTCTGTGTTATTTGTTTAAAGGTAAGGAGAAAGGACAGTGGAATGAGGTCAGGAGGAGGGCCTGGCCGTACAGCTCCTTCCTGCTGCCCCAGCCTCCTGGTGTCTCTGAGGCTTCCCCTCCCCTTCCTCGCTCTGTCAAACAGGGGAAGCAGGGGGGCCTCAGCCAGTGAGACCCCCACAGCTGGGGATGGGCTGCGGTCAGGGCAGCAGCTGCCATCACTACTCAGCCGGGCAGAGCTCCCCTCCAGGGCCTCAAAGACACAGGACTCTGCCCTCCAGGATGCTGCCCAGCCTGAAGGGGACCCAGACAAGACCCTGCTAGGGCCTGAACCAGCGGCTCCAAAACCCCCGCCTCCTCCCGATGAGGCCAGGTAAAGAATGATGCAGGTTCCCAGCCTAAACGGGTGCGGCTCAGAGCGCCCCAACCCCCAGGGCAGAGGCTCAGCCCAGGACAGCAACTGCCCTCCCACTCATCATCCAGGTGAGAGCTCCCACAGGCCCTCCCAGAAGTGGGGTTCTCCCCAGAGCCCTGAGTGGGGGGGTGGGGAACCACAGAACAGACCCCTACTCATGGCCGCCCCCCACCACCATCTCAGCCACGAAAGAGGAGCTGCTTCAGAAGGTCAGCCGGGGGGCCACCCCATTCAGGACCCCCACCCCAGGGCCGCCCCAGACAGCAGCCTCCACAGCCCAGCAAAGAAAATGGAGCAGACGGGCTGGCTGCCCATCAATCAGCTATTAATAGCATTGTGTGTCCTGGCAGGGCCCTGGGACAAGTGAGGGCAGCACCACCCCCAGCCCCAGCCTTGGCACTGGGGGGAAGGGGGCAAGGCTCCAGGGTCCTCAGCCCCAGCCCAACGTGGGCTGCAGACCCTCCCAGGCCACCTCCCTCACCACAGGGCAAGACTGGCACTTCGATGGCCACCCCTCCCCCACCAAGCTCCCCCCAGAGAGGCTGCCCCACTGGCCCCTCTGAGGCCTGAGTGCCCCACAGCGGGGGTCCTTCCTGCCCCGGAGGAGGTCACCTGAGCCACATGGCCTGGGGCTGGGAAGATGCCAAGCCTGGCCACCTCGGGAGTTGGCGGGCTCCTTCCCAGGGGACGAAGAGCAGAGCCCCCACACTCACCTCAGCCGCCTCCTTCTCGAACTTCTCAATGGTCCTCTTGTCAATGCCCCCGCACTTGTAGATGAGGTGGCCCGTGGTAGTGGACTTGCCGGAGTCCACGTGGCCGATGACCACGATGTTGATGTGGGTTTTCTCCTTACCCATTCTGCTGGAGTGTGAGGGGTTGGCGGGACCCGGGGTGCTCTGGCTCAGTGCGAGGGGAGCTGCAGTGTTTCTGTGGGGCCAGTGGTGGGGGGAGACAGGTGGTGAGAAGCCCTGGGGAGACCCGCAGAGACTGTCCTGGCCAGGCTGGGCCCATGTCCCTACCCACAAAGCAAGCCCCCATGTTTGTTGGGGAGGGAAGAGTCCCCCCACCACCCTGCTGGGCCTGGCAGGGGCCAATAGAGGCTGTGCCCTGCCCCCACCCCACACGTGAGCCCCAACAGCCCCATCTGCTGTAAATAACTGGGCACTGGAGCCCTCGTCCCGTCCTTGCGAAGGGGTTAGCCTCCGTTCTGGAGGGACCACACAGCGCCCGGCTGGGTGCGCCCGTGACCAGCAGAGCTGGGTGATGAGTCACCTGCCCAGTGCTCCAGGGCCCTGTCCTCCATGCTCACTCCCCTCCCCGGGCAGGGCCAGGGACACTGCGCCCCACCCCCACCCACTGCCACCCGGGAGAGACGGCCACTGCTCCCCACTCCCCTCCTCAGGAAAGGACGACGCCATCTTCCCCTCATCCCTGCCGGGCAGGCTGGACCAGAGCCCCGACGGAGATGCGCTGCCCAGATTAGGGACCCAGAATAGCTCGACCCCCCCCAAGACTCTCACAGGGGCAGACAGTGGCCAGGAGGTGGGGGTCCCTGTTCCAGCCAGAGGAGGGAGGACCCTGCCCAGCCAATCCGAGCAAGTGCCAGGTGGAGATGCCGTCAGCCCCGTGGGGGCATCAGGGGACCCTCCCTCCCCTCCTCTCTGGTCAGAGCCCTGGGTCACAGCCCCATCCCATCGCAGAGGTCAGTGGGGAAACCCACAGTGCCCCTTGGGGACAGGCGGCTGGAGGAGGGAAACCCTGGGGTGGGAGCACGGGTGGGGGTGGAGGTGGGGGTGGGGAGGGCCCCCAGGTCTCACCGCCTCCCTCCGCGTCCTCTGGCCCAGCGCCCCGAGGCCGGACCCCATCGCCCCGGCCGCAGGGTCCCCGCGGCCCCAAGGTCAAGGCTACAGGGCGATCGCCGCCCAGGACCCGGCCCGCAGCCCCCCAACCCCCGCCCCGGCCCAGCGCGGCCAAGGCGGGGACCCCCAGGAGCCGGAATCCGGGCGCGCGGGGCGGATGCGGGGCCGGCGGCCCTCTGCGCCCAGGACCGGCCCCGGGGGGCCCTCGGCGTCCGGCGGGGGCGGGGCGGGGGCCGAGCGTCCTTACCCGGAGCCGAGGTCTCAGCCAGAGGGACTGGCGGCGCCGGCGCGGCGGTTTTATCTCCGGGAGGGGGTCCACCTATTGACGGTGGCGGCGCAGTGCACCGCGCCCTGCAGCACGGCACTGCGGAACGCGCGGGGGGCGGGGCGGGCGGACGCGGACGCGCGCGGGCGGGGCGGGGCGCGGGGGGATGCGGGCGGCGCGGGCCGCGGGGACGGGCGCGGGGGCCGGGAGGAGCGCGCGGCGGCGGCGCGGGAGGATGGAGGCGGCGAGGGGAGCGCGGCGGCCCGGGAGGTGGGGGCGGGAGCAGGTGCCCCGCTGCCCGGGAGCCCGGCCTGGGTCTACGGCCGCTCCCAGGCCCTGCTCTCGGGGGATGCCCGGGCCCGGGGGCTCTCCCTGATGAGGTCGGGGGCTCAGGCCTCCGGGTAGAACCCCGGAATCTGCTGGTTTCCAGCCCCTGTGCTCATGGGCCTGCCCTCCTGGGCGCGCTCTGACAGGCCAGAGCCTCTGCCGGCAGATTCGGCCCAGAACCACTCTCCCCCGAGACCCCGGGCTCCCAGCAGGCCGGGAACGCTGGAAGCCCGCTCCCAGACCCACGGACACCTTGCAGGGACACTCCCCTCCCCGTGCACCTACCGCCAGCCGCTGCTGGGAAACAGCGCCAGCCAAGGGCGGGAGTCAGGTCCAGACACCCAGGCCCCCCGCCCAGCGCCCCACCTGGCTGCACCCCTGGGTCTACAGCTGGTCCTCATATGAGATCAGAATGCCTAAGACCCGGCCACACTCTGTAGAAAGTGGGGAGTCCCTGAGGTCCTGAGCACATGGGTAATGCCAGCATGGGCAGTGAGGAGGGGACGTGGCCCAGCGTGGTCAGTGAGGAGGGGACGTGGCCCAGCGTGGTCAGTGAGGAGGGGACGTGGCCCAGCGTGGGCTGTGAGGAGGGGACGTGGCCCAGCGTGGGCTGTGAGGAGGGGACGTGGCCCAGTGTGGTCAGTGAGGAGGGGACGTGGCCACCATGTGTTGCATGGAGATCAGGATCAGGGACTTCCTCCCAGACCCCAAGACTGTGTCACCTCACCCGGGTGTTCATGTCTTCCCCCTCACACTGCCCCTGCCCCCGACTCAGATCTTCTTGCCAGCGCAGTCTCAGGAGGGGTGTGCTGAGTGGGGGCAGAGCCCGGGCACCTGTCCTCTCAGCCCTGAGTGCCCACTGGATGCAGACATGGAGGCACCAGGTCCAGCCCAGCACCTGCTGCTGGGCAAAGCCATGGGGATCCCCAGAGCCCAGACTCCTGCCTGGCCCACTGGCAGGTGTGAGGAGGAAGGAAAGGCGGGGGCCCAGGGTAGTGGCTGGGGCCAAGCAGTTCTCCCCAGCCCATGGAGAGGGCCTCTCAGGAGGACACTGGTCTGTGGCTGCATCGCCTCATAGGAGTCCAGGGCCACAGGCAGGAGGGGCGGCAGGGAAGGCTGCCAGATGCCCCAGCACTTCCGAGTGCTGCTGATGCCATCAAACAGGAGCCAGGAATAAAAATAACCGCCTGGCGAGAAAGCAAGGCCCACCCCACCCCACCCAGCTGGTCTCTATATTTAACGCCTCCCCTGCAGCCGAAGGTTAGCCCAGAATTTGGTGGGCAGGCTTGCTGAAGGTGTTTGACTGGCCCCAGCGGGGGGGGATCACAGTGGGCAGGAGGCTGGGATCCCTGGGATGTCCACCCCACTCCCCCAAGGACCACCAGGACTCTGGGCTACCTTTTCCAGACACCCCTCCCCCCTGGCTGCCGGCTCACCCACAGCAGTGCTGGGGGCTCACATGTGCTGGGGGGGGTCTTGCCACCCACAGGAGTGGCCCCTGAGAGTGGAACATGGCGTCCTCCCCACAGCACCTGTGTGCTCACCCTGGGTAAGGGTCTCTTGGGTGCCAGGACGCGGTTGGCCCACAGTGCTGCCCTTCGGGGTCCTGAGAGCTGCCCACTCAGTACCCGGAGCCACTTGGAACACACAGCTAACGGGGCTGCGGTCACCAGGCTGAATGCCAACACACCGATGTTCTGAGCCACCGCATAGACTGAGTAGGGCTGAAGGACCACTAGCCATGGAACGCTCGCTGCTGAATAACTGCCGTGGTCTGACCATGTCCCCAAAGTTGGAAACTTAATCCCCAGTGTGACAGTGTTGGGGGCTGGCGCTTTGGGAAGGTGTTTGGGTCGTAAAGGGTGTGCCCTTCTGAATGGATTCGTGCCCTATAGACAGGGCTCATGGCAATGGTTCTCTTGCTCTTCCACCTTCTCCCACCTGAGGACGCAGCGGATGCCAGCACCTTGACCCTGCACTTCCCAGCCTCCAGACTGTGAGAAATAAACTTGTTTACTTATAATAAACAGAATTTATAAATTTATAAAGTAAACTTTTATAGTGACCCAGTCTCAGGTTCTGTCACAGCAGAACCAGCAGGCAGAAGCCTCGTCAGCAGCTGGGTGGCAGCGAATGGCTTCGAGTACAAGCATCGTGACCAGCCACAGCCGACTCACCCAGCAGTGTGAGTTCACGGCATACGGGGACGGGGACCAGGGCTGTCGGTGCGCACAGCGTGTGGGGGTGGAAGCTGCCGGGACCGAGGCCACAAAGCAGGCCCCGCAAGGCTGGCGGAGGCCCCTGAGAACTGTGAGGCAACTGGACACAGAGAGGCCAAGATTCCTGTCCAAAGCCACACAGCAAGTAAGGGGCTCAGGAAGCCTGAGCCAGGCCAGTGTGGCTTCCACGTTGAAGTCTGGGGACCACCCTGGCCATGGCCTGTGCTTTCCCTGCCCTCCCCCAGGTCAGGTCTTGGGCCCCTCTTCCTGCCTCTGAGTTCCTGGTCACGGTACCTCCCTCACCAACAGCCTGGGGGGTGGACAGGGGGATGGCAAGCCGAGAGGGCACCAGCCAATCAGAGCTCCTCTGGGGGAGGCCCCGCCCCTCCTCGCCCCCTCCCAGAGCCCCCAGGACCATCCCTGAGCTGTTTGGGGAGACACAGGCAACCCCTCCTTTGGCTGGCTAGGGTTTCACGAGCCTCGGGAAAGAAGATGCAGCTAAAATTAACCGCTATCAAGCTGTCAGCCCCGGAAATAAACCTGCCTCCCATTGGCTGCTGGTGACGCCACTGCCGGGTTAATAATAGCCTCCAAGAGCCTGACGAGCCACCTGTGCGTGGGGCACAGCCAGGCCATCACCCCGGGACCACTACCGCAGGCAGGTGGAGGCTGGCGGCCCAGAGGCAGGCAGGGCGTGGCGGCAGGGTGGGGAGCAGGGCCAAGACGGCCCTCCGGCCCCCAGGGTCTCAGGATGACCTCAGCCGGGGCCTGGCCCCAGTGCAGGTGTGGATTCAGCTCCGGGTCACAGAGCATTTCACCTGCTACCCCACCTGGGTCCCCAGATGGCCACCAGGACAAGGTTCTCCCCCGTGGCCATGCCTTGGGGCTGGCTCCCAGGGGACCGGGCACGCCCTGGAGGCAGGGAATGAAACAGTCTCCATGGCAGCAGAGGAGCTCCTCCGTCTGGAGCCTCCCTTCAAGGAGCAGCTCACATCCCCCAGATCAGAGGTGCTGGGGCAGGGCTGGCAGTGGGCAGCATGCCTGCAGGTCAAGCCACAGACCTGGGCCAGCCACAGCCCCGACAGCCCACCCTCCAACCCAGCATGTGGGTGTGCCTGAGGCAGGCCTGGCTCTACCAGGGAGGCCCAGGAGGGATGTAGCCCCTCGGAGAGGGGGAAGGGCGACCTGGCCTGCCACCCCCACCTGCAGGGCCGGGCTGGGAACGTTGCCATGGTGAGCGGCAGCAGCAGCAGCGGGAGGCCCCTCCCTCCAGTCTGTGCTGCTGGGGATCCCAGCACCCACCACGGTGGGGAGGGGCCAGCACGCACTCCTGCTGCAAACAGCACTTTCTGGGCTTCTGGGCTTCCAGCTGCAATGCCCCCAGCCCCTCCCGGCCCCTGGCTGTTACAGCCCATTGCAGGCTGGCAGGCTAAACAGAGGCCAGGGTCACTGACCAGCATGGGGTCACCTCTTAGACCCAAAAAGGGCAGCCGCTGGGGCCGGTGCAGGGGTGCCATGCCCTCCAGTGCCCAGAGACAGAGGGAAAAATGTGGGTAGGCTCTGCAGACCACCAGCCCCACAGCTGCCTGCTCTGGGCCCCAGAGAAAGAGGGGCCATTGTGTCTCATCCTGCAGCTGGTCCAAAGAGAATGGGGTATCCAGCCTCTGCGGTCAGGTCTGGAGGGAATGGGGGGTCCGGCCTCTGCAGTCAGGTCTGTAGAGAATGGGGCATCCAGCCTCTGCGGTCAGGTCTGGAGGGAATGGGGCGTCCAGCCTCTGCAGTCAGGTCTGGAGGGAATGGGGGGTCCGGCCTCTGTGGTCAGGTCCAGAGAGAATGGGGGGTCTGGCGTCTGTGGTCAGGGCCCCCTCCAGGGCCCACTGAGAGCAGAGCTTTCTTCCTCTGGCCCCACCTGAGGTCCCATCTCTCCTGTGCATCTGCACCAGGTTCAAGGGGGAATGTCTCAAGGTGGGGAAATTTCCCTGGGGAACCTGAAGCTCATTAGCAACTCCGAAGGTTCTGTGTTCACCCCTCTGAATAACACTTCCCTCAATGAGGCAGCTGGGAATCTTGTCAAGGGAATAACTGGCTTCGTGAGCCTGACTGCACCTTGGGCATGAGCCTCCCAGGGCCACCGCCCACCATCGCCTACGACAGACTCAGAGCCTCCCCACCCCTGGAGGGACCTCCCCACACCACCAGGGGCTGAGTGGGAAGACTCCAACCCTATAGAAAAATACAAAAGTTAGCTGGGTGTGGTGGTGTGCACCTGTAGTCCCGAGTACTTGGGATGTTGAGGCAGGAGGATTGCTTGAGCCTGGGAGGTGAATTGTGATTGTGCCGCTGCACTACGGCCTGGGGAACAGAATGAGACCCTGTCTCAGAAAAAAAGAAAAGAAAAGAAAAGAAAAAATGCATCTGCTCAGTGTAAAGGAGAAATGCTTGAAGTAATTGTGCCCATGGCTGTGGAGCAGGTGTTGAAGGTTTGTGGGTAACCCCCACATGGGCACCAAGGAAGGAGAACTGTGCGGACCCCAGGCACAATTCCTGCCTGAAGAATATCTTAGTTTATGGTGTTATTACTCAGCTATTTCCTTTATATAATCTTTCTATATAATCATATAATAACTTACTAGTTGATATACCTAGTTTATATCATCATACTTAGTATTTACATCTAGCATACTTAATTCCATATAATCTTTGTTGCCCAGGCTGGTCTCCAACTCATGGGCTCAAGCGATCCACCCACCTTGGTCTCCTGAAGCCTTGGGATTACAGATGCAAACCACTGCACCTGGCTGAGGTTCCCTTTTTTGAGCAAGGCAATAAAGGGTGAATTTGAAGTTGAGAAGAAGTCAATTGATAATTGGCTTTTTCTCCTGGACCATGGGTTGCATTATCCTATTTCTTTGTGTGTCTAGTGATTTTCGACTGAATACTGGACACTGTGCAGAGTCTATTCTGCTTCCTCCTCCGAAGGCTGCTGGTGTTTGCTTTGCCGGTCGTTTCACTACTGGGCTTGGGTGGGCCTGTTCTCATGCCTTGTCGGTGTCGATCTGTGGAAAGCCCAGTGTTTCCCCAGTCCTGCTACCTTGGTAAGATGCAACCCTCAATCTCAGTTCCCCTGCAGAGCTCTTCGGGGCTTGGTCTGGAGTTTTGTTAGATGCGTGTGGAGCGGGCATTATTGTATACGGTAGTCCCTTCTCCTAAAACAAAGGCAGGGTCTCTCCACTCTGGCCAGGTCCAAATGCCAAAATGCCAGTGCCACCCAACACAGCTTGTCCACTAATATTTTAGTTCCACTCTAACCTGTGGTGGACACAACCTAAGGTGAGCCCCGGTGAGTCGCAGCCTTGAGAAACACAATGGTTTGTGTCTAGCCCAGAGAACACAAGAAGGGTGGTAAGTGAGTCCGTGATTGGTTACATCGTTCAAGGCTCTGTCCTCGGGGATGTGAAGATACCACCGTTGGAGGCCTGGAAGGGGCCTTGTATCAGGGAACCTCTCAGTGTCTCCAGGCTGCGAGCCAACAAGAAAGCAGGGATCTCAGTCCTACAGCCATGAGGAACTGAATTCTGCCGACAACCACACGGGCCTTCAGAGAGGACTTCAAGTCTCTGAAAGAAACACTCTTGAAACCCTGAGGCACCCAGCCGAATTGTGTGTGAGCTCCTGACCCACCAAAATTGAGAATAAATGCATGGTTTTTTTTGTTTGTTTTTTTTTTTGAGACGGAGTTTCGCTCTTGTTGCCCAGGCTGGAGCGCAATGGCGAGATCTCGGCTCACCGCAACCTCCGCCTCCCGGGTTCAGGCAATTCTCCTGCCTCAGCCTCCTGAGTCGCTGGGACTACAGGCACGCACCCCCATGCCCAGCTGATTTTTTGTAGTTTTAGTAGAGACGGGGTTTCACCATGTTGACCAGGATGGTCTCGATCTCTTGACCTCGTGATCCACCCGCCTCGGCCTCCCAAAGTGCTGGGATTACAGGCTTGAGCCACCGCCCCCGGCCTAATAAATGCATGTTTTTTAAAGCTACTAAATTGGTGGCAATTGGTTATGCAGTGGCAGATGGCAGCCAAGGCCCATAGTCACTGCTCTCTGGTGAGCCTCCAGCACCTCCTCACCCTCAGCCGAAGGCTTGCAGAGGCCCCAAGCAGTCCCCGTCAGAACGTGCACAGTTGAGCCCTCACTCCGGTCCCTGCCTCTCAGCCCAGGGGAAACTCCACACTCTGCCTGGAGCCCCGCTTGTGGTGTTATGGCTGAGGAGAGCCCACAGCCCGCTGCCTGGAGACAGCTGTGCACGAGTTTTGTCTGTCTTGGAGCTGTTTCGGAGGGAGACCTACCTGGCGTGCACAACTGGAAGCAGAGGTCAACTCCACACCAGTATAAAGACAGTTCTTTCTTTTGCAATGATTTCAAACTTGCAGGAAGGTTGCAAGAACAGTACCAAGAACTCCCCAAGAGGCGTCATCCACGCTAACCGTTAACATTTTCCCGTGTGCTTTCTCATTCCTTCTCTGTCTTACACATGTGGAGTCATCTTTCCGAAGCACGAGGGAAAAGTTTGGATGAATCACTGCCTTTAGCCCTTCGTGCTTCTGCGCACACGTCTGGTGGAGACACTGTGGCAGGCATGGTCGCTGCGGTTAGCCCAGCAGAGCTGTCTGTCGGGGCGGCTCATCAAGGCTCTTAGTCTCTCTCAGTCTCAGACAGTTTATCAGTTCCTCAGTCTTTTCATTTTTATTTTATTTATTCATTTATTTATTTTTGAGACAGAGTCTCACTCTGTAGCCCAGGCTGGAGTGCAGTGGCGCGATCTCAGCTCAAGGCAACCACCGCCCCCCAGGCTCAAGCCATTCTCGTGCCTCTGCCTCCCCGGTAGCTGGGATTACAGGTGCGCACCACCACACCTGGCTAATTTTTGTATTTTTAGTAGAGACGGGTTTCTTTCTTTTTTTTTTTTAAAAAGAAAGAAAAAGAATTAAAAAAAAAAAAGGAAAAGAATAAAGGAAAGGAAGAAAGAGGGAGAGGAAGAGGGAGAGAGAACAGGGGTGTTGCTTTATTGCCCGGGCTAGAATGCAGTCTAAAACTGGGTGTGCCTGTAATCGTGTTTAATAATAGAGACATAAAAAAAAAGAGGGAAGAAAATAATTAACAAGCACCTAACCAATATTTCACTGAAACCTGTAAATACGTGTGATGTGGTACTGATAAGAGTGTGTATTTTGTGTATTTAAAGTGGAGAGTTCTATGAATGTTAATTAAGTCTACTTGTTCCAGATCTGAGTTCAAGTCCTGAATATCGATGTTAACTTTCTGTCTCATTGATCTGTAAGTCTCCCACTATTATTGTGTGGGAGTCCAAGTCTCTTTATAAGTCTTATATATCTGGGTATTTCTGTATTGGGTGCGTATATATTTAGGATCTTTAGCTCTTCTTGTTAGATTGATCCTTTTATCTTTATGTAATATCCTTCTTTGCTTCTTTTGATCTTTGTTGCTTTGAAATCTATTTTATCAGCAAAAATTGCAACTCCTGCTTTCTATTTATTTATTTTTGCTCTCCATTTGGTTGGTAAATTTTTCTTCATCCCTTTGTCTTGAGTCTTTGTGTATCCTTGCATGTGAGATGGATCTGGATGTAGCATACCCATGGGTCTTGGCTTTTTTTGCCTGTCTGTGTCTTTGGATTGGGGGATTTAGTCGATTTAAATTTAGAATTAATAAGAATATACGTGTGTTTGATACTGTCATTTAATGTTAGCTGGCTGTTTTGCCCATTAGTTGATGTAAGTTCTTAATTATGTTGATGCTCTTTATTTTTTGGTATTTTTTAGAAAGGCTGATACTGGTTGTTCCTTTCTATTTGTAGTGGTTCTTTCAGAAGCTCTTGTAAAGCAGGCCTGGTGGTGGGACAGGTTTCACCATGTTGGCCAAGCTGCTCTCAAACTCCCAACCTCAAGCGATGGGCCTGCTTTGGCCTCCTAAAGTGCTGGGATTACAGGCGTGAGCCACGGCGCCCAGCTGTATGGGGAAACCCTGCGAGTACCATGGCAAGGGTCTGAAGACTCAGCCTGTTCCCACATAAATATTGCTTTAGAAAAGAATGAGAAATGTAGGCACACAGTTATTCCATTATATAATCACATATAATCTTCTAGTTACTCACTTATAATCATGAAGACGTGTACTCAATACAACCTTTAATTTTACTAATGACTATCGGGTTATGAGGCATGGAACTGAGGTGACACTGTGAACAAAGTGACCCTAAGGCAAGACGCCCTAAGCCCTCTGTCACGCCCGCGTGAGGGCTGCTGGAGGGCACCTCGGCTGTGTGGCAGCGCCCGCGCTGGGGAAACGCCTGCTGTTTAGCCAGCTAGGGGAGGAGATGTCCGAGATGGCGAGACGTCTCCTTCCTGAGGAAGTTTGCGGAAAACTCCGCTCCTCCAAGCTCTTGTGCTAAGGCCTGACGGCTGTCAGGGAGACCCACAGACACCCGGGGTGAACTGTCTCTGTGTGATGCTGGCTTCAGCAGCCACGTTCCGTGTCCACGCTCACGCTCCACTTCTGCACCTGGTTTCTCTTCTCAGAAGGTAAGAACTCATGTCCTCGATATTTCTGACAAATACGTGAAGAGCACTGACACATTGGCTCTTCTCCTCCCCTCAGCTACGTGGAAGTCCTGGGCCGCCTGTCTCCAAGACGCGTGATTTACGTGACGCTGTCACCGACCACCTACCTCACCCGACCTTCCCCGCCCCCTGCTTTGTACTCGGTAAAAGTCAGAGCGTCCAGGCACTCGGGGCCACGGCAGGTCTCCGCGCTTTGGCGGGCAGTGGACCCCGAGCCCAGACTCTCTTCTCCATCTCTGTGTCTGTGTCTTTTATTTCCACAGTTTCTGGTCTCTGCACCAGCAGGGAGGGGCCCACAGGACCCTGTAGGGCTGGACTCTATACCCGGCTCAGTCTTTCTATTTTCACACCATTTTATTATTTTACCATGTTCACGGCACATGCATTGGGCCTGTCTTTTAAAAATCTTTTATGACAATGAAACTTTTGAAGAATGCAAACCGGTTATTTTGTAGATCGGCCCTGCATTGAGCTCTCCTGATGTTTCTGTGTGAACAGACAGGCACGGGAGCCAAGCGTCCTTCCCGACACACCAGCGGCAACGGTACCTTTGATCCACTAGTCAAACTGGCACCCACAACTGTCTCGAAGTAAACCTACCAATTTTCCCTTTGCAACTGATAAGTAGCCGGGCGCGGTGGCTCACACCTGTCATCCCAGCACTTTGGGAGGCCAAGGTGGGCGCATCACTTGAGCCCAGGAGTTTGAGACCAGCCTGGCCAACATGGTGAAACCCCATCTCCACTAAAAATTCAAAAATTAGCCAGGTGTGGTGTCACACACCTGCAGTTCCAGCTACTCAGGAGGTGGAGTCACGAAAGTCACCAGAACCCCGAAGGCAGAGGTTGCAGTGAGCTGAGACCACGCAACTGCACTCCAGCACAGGCGACAGAATAAGTGAGACTCCATCTCAAAAAAAAAGAGCAAAAACTAGTGGCTCATGCCTGTAATCCCAGCACTTTGGGAGGCTGAGGCAGGCGGATCACAAGGTGAGGAGTTCAAGACCAGCCTGACCAATAAGGTGAAACGCCATCTCTACTAAAGATACAAAAATGAGCCGGATGTGGTGGCATGCACCTGTATTCCTAGCTACTTGGGAGGCTGAGGCAGGAGAACCGTGTGAACCCAGGCGACACTGCCTCACTGCACTCCAGCCTGACAGCAGAGCAAGACTCTGCCTCAAAAGACAAAGGAAAGAAAAAGCTAGTAAGGGGGTACTTTGGGCACCGGTGGCCGGGGAGGTCCTCAAATGCCAACGGAACCTTGCCCCAGGCCAGTGTCCAGCCTCTTGACACCATCACAAGAAGGAATTCAAGAATGAGTTCAGAAATAGTGAAAGTAGAGATTTATTGCAAGGCAAAAAGCACACCTTCAAGAAAGCAGAGTGCGGCCGGGTGTGAAGGCTCACACCTGTAACCCTAACACACTGGGAGGCCGAGGCAGGAGTATCACTTACCCCAGGAGTTTGAGACCAGCCTGGGCAACATAGTGAGACTCCACCTCATAAAAACAAAGAAATAAGTAAATAGAAAATAAATAAATAGAAGAAAGGAGAGTGAGGGTGTTCTCTTTTTT
>NW_016107870.1:462496-474156 GCF_001604975.1 Cebus imitator
TTTTAATTCCCAGAAGTTTCTTATCATCCACCTTTTGAAGCCTGCTTCTGCTAATGGAACACACTCGTTCTCCATCAGGCCTTGTTCTGTTGCTGATGAGGAACTGTGATCCCCTGTAGAGGGAGAGGCGTTCTGAGTTTGGGTATTCTCAGCCTTTTTAGGCTGTTTTCTTCCCTTCGTTATAGATTTATCCATCTGTGGTCTTTATAATTACCGTCTCTATAGCTGGGTTTCTGAATGGACGTCCAACTTGTTGATTCCCGGCGCTAAAATCTGAGCAACCCACTGCGCCGGCCAAAACAGCGGCATTCAGATTGATGGTGCTTTTCTGACTCTGCACCAAGAACCGCCGCACCAAGGCAGCGGCAAAACCACCTCGTCAGCCACAAGAGTCACGCTGGCGATCCGTGGGGCTCCTCCGCTGGGAATCTCCTGGTGCGTGAGCAGCAAAAATTCGTCTGAAAGTGTGGCGTCCTCTGGTTCTCTGCGCTTTCACTGGGAGCTGCAGCCCCGAGCTGCTGGTGATCAGCCATCCTGGACCTCTCTCCGAAGGTGTTCTCAAGAGAGAGTCGTGAGGCAGGGTTTGGGGCTTCTACCTTTAATGGGTTTCTTTAACCAAGGAGTGGAATAGTCATAAAGGCTTCTGGGAAAAGGTGGAGATTTCTAGGAACTGTGGTGCCACCCATTTTTACACCAAATATGTGTGTTCCCGGAACTGTCATGGCACTGCCCAGTGTGATTTGTTTATTGATAAGCACATAATTAGGTCATCAGTGAAACCCAGGGCAAGTCCACCGTCGTCTGGGCCAGCTTGGCCTGTGTCCCGGTTTTCTCCCCAGCTATTTCTACAGCTCCCTTTTGACCATTGCGAAACTGCCACCTGGAATCTTCTGTGCTCCCGCGACTGCCCCCTGAGTCCTGTCTCACGTTGGTTAGGCCAGTGCCCGTCCCTCAACAAAATCCGTCTCTGGACGTCGTGTTCCTGGACAATTCGAACCTGGATCAGTGCTCACTGCAGGGGCTGTGCTTTTTAAATAACTTTTTTATCTGTCGTTATTATTTTGAATTATCACACATGACTTTTTTGGAAGATGTACAGTTCTACGGATATTCACACACACCTGTCGCCACCACTGCAAGGTGAGGGAGGCAGGACATCCCACAGCTCAGAACTCCCCGGATGCTCCCTTTGTGGTCACCCTCCTCTGACCCGAGGAAACCTCGTTTGCTCTAAGGGCACTGGACAAGTCCCAGGACGAGCACGACCGTGCTGTGTCGGGTCTGGCTCTTCTCGCTCAGCCAGTGCGGCGGAGGCCGGTCCAGGGGGTTTCAGGATCGAGAGCTCATTCCTGCTGTCGCTGAGCGGGATCTCACACAGGACGCACCACGGCCCGTCCACTTGCCCTCAGAAGGACACTTCCAGGTTGAGCAGTTGTGAATGGGGCTGCCATCGACATGTGTGTACAGTTTCTTAATGTAAACCTGTTTGAATTTGCCTTGGGGAAATGCTGAGACGCAGAATTGCCGGGTCATATGCCGGGCACACGTGCCCTTCGTCAGAAGCTGCCGACCTGGCCCCAGATGTGGCTGCAGCACCTGCGCTCTTGGGGAGTTCCAGGAGCCTCACGGCCGCCACGGCACTTGGTATGGTTGGTGTTTGGATTTTTTTTTTAGCTGCTCTCACAGGTAGCATCTCATGTTGCTTCTAATTTGCATTTCCCTAAGATTGTTGAAGAACATTTCACAAGCTGGTTGGTACATGGTCTTGGGCAAAGCTCCCATTGAAGTCTTTTATCCTTTTGTAAAAAGAGCTTTATTGAGATGTCATTTACAGGCCATGACAGTCACCCATTTAAAGTGCATGCTGCTGCAGCTGTTACACAGTCACAGAGCTGTGCAACCATCACCATCATCTAATTTTAGAACATTTTGTCACCCCAAAAAGAAATCTTGTACCACTTGCTGATCACTCCCCATTCCTCTTCCACCTCCAGCCAAGCCTCGGGAACTGCTGGGCTGCTTTCTGCCTGTTCTGGACGCTTCCTATGAGCCGCACCGTGCAGGGTGTCACCTTTGCTGACTGGCTGCCTTCCCCTGGCTGTTCTGGGTGTGGCTTCTCCGCATCGCAGCCTCCACCAGGATTTCATTCGTTCTTACTGCCAAACAACACTTGGCTGTAGGAAGGGGCCTCATCTTGTCCATCGTTCACCCGCTGATGGACATCTGGGTTGTATCCCCTTTTATGTTTTTCTTGAGCCGGAGTCTCGCTCTGTCACTCAGGCTGGAATGCAGTGGTGTGATTTCAGCTCACTGCAATCTCCACCCGCCTCCCAGGTTCAAGCGATTCTCCTGCCTCAGCCTCCCAAGCAGCTGGGATTATTGGCACCCACCACCACACCCAGCTAATTTTTGTATTTTTAGTAGAGACGGGGTTTTAGCACATTAGCCAGGCTGGTCTCGAACTCCTGACCTCAGGTGATCCACCCACCTTGGCCTCTCAAAGTGTTGAGATTACCGGTGTGAGCCACTACCCCTGCCTGCCTCCACTTTTTAGCTATAGGAAGAATGCTCTATGGACATACAAGCTTTTTATGTGGACACATTTTCATTTATCCTGGGTAGGGATGAGGAGCAAAATCCCGTGGCTATATTTAACCTTCTGAGGAACTGCCAAAGTGTTTTCCGGAGTGGTTACGCCATTCGACATTCCCCACAGCTACGCAGTTGGGTTTCCATTCCTCTGCTTCTGTTATTGTGTGTCTTTTTTTAGCTTCTGGCAGGTGTGAACTGCTGTCTCATTGGGGGTTTTGTCTGCATTTCCCTAACGACTAACAATGTGACCCTTTCGCATACATTTTAGCCATTTGTATGTCTTCTTTGCAGAAATGGCTATCAAAGTCCTTGGCTTTTTTTTTTTTTTTTTTTTTGAGACAGAGTCTCACTCTGTCACCCAGGCTAGAGTGCAATGGTGGTCTCCACTCACTGCAACCTCTGCCTCCTGGGTTCAAGTGATTCTCCTGCCTTAGCCTCCTGAGTAGCTGGCATTACAGGTGCGTGCCACCACACCCGGCTAATTTTTGTATTTTCAGTAGAGACGGGGTTTCACTATGATAACCAGATTGATCTTGAACTCCTGACCTCGTGGTCCACACACCTTGGCCTCCCAAAGTGCTGGGATTACAGGTGTGAACCACTGCGTCCAGCCTTTCTTTCTTTTCTTTTTTCTTTGTTTTGAGATGGAGTCTCACTCTGTCGTCCAGGCTGGAGTGCAGTGGCACCAGCTCACTCACGGCAACCTCTGAGTCCCAGGTTCAAGCGTTCTTCCTGCCTCAGCCTCCCGAGTAGCTGGGATTCCAGACACACACCATCACGCCTGGCTAATTTTTGTATTTTTTGTAGAGACAGGGTTTCACCATGTTGGTAAATCTGGTTTCTAATTCCTGACGTCAGGTGATCTGCCCGCCTCGGCCTCCCAAAGTGCTGGGATTACAGGCACGAGCCACTGCGCCCGGCCCCTTGGCCCATTTTTAAACTGAATTGTTTCTTTTTATTTTTTACTGTTGAGTCTTGAGAGTTTTTTATGTATTGTGGATACAAGTCCTCTGTCAGATACGTGATTTGCAAATACTTCCAAGTCTGTGGCTTATCTTTCTAATCTTTTAAGAGGATCATTCACAATACAAATTTTTTATTTCAGTGAAGCCCGGTTTGCCCATTTTTCTTAAATGGATCATGCTTTTAATGTTGGCTACTCAGGTCACAGAGATCATCTCTCGTAGTTTCTTCTAGCTGTTCTATAGTTTACGTTTCACATTTGAACGTAGTGTCCATTTGTGTAGTTAATCTTTGTATAGTATGTGACATTCAGGTCAAGGTTCTTTATTTTTTGGCATACGAATGTCAAATTCTTCCAACACCATTTGTGAAAATATTACACTTTTTTTTTTTTTTTTTTAAATAAGAACTCACTCTGTTGCCCAGGCTGGAGTGCAGTGGCATGATCTCAGCTCACTGCAACCTCCGCCTCCTGGGCTCAAGCAATCCTCCCCCCTCAGCACCCGAGTAATAGGCACGTGCCATGATGCCCAGCTACTTTTTGTAGAGACAAATTCTTACCATGTTGCCTCGGCTGATCGCTTACCCCTGGGCTCAAGTGATCTGCCCGCCTCAGCCTCCCAAAGTGCTGGGATTGCAGGCATGAGCCGCTGTGCCCGGCGGAAAAGAACATACTTTCTCTATCAAATCATTGCTGTGTCTTCCCCAGAGAACATCTGGTCACATTTGTGTGGCGCTGTCTTCCTCACAAGACCTCACTGTCTCATTTTGCTTTGTTCTGTTATTTTTATTTTTCTAAGACATCTTGTTATAGTACACTGTCTTGATTAATGTGATTTTATAGCAATTTCTAAAATGAGGTCATGCCTGGGAGCAGTGGCTCATGCCTGTAATCCCAGCACTTTTGGAGGCTGAGGCAGGCAGATATCCTGAGGCCAGGAGTTCCGGATCAGCCTGGCCAACATGGTGAAACCCTGTCTCTACTAAAGATACAAAAATTAGCCAGGCATGGTAATGCACGCCTGTAGTCCCAGCTACTTAGGAGGCCGAGGCACAAGAATCACTTGAACCCAGGAGGTTGCAGTGAGCCGAGATCGCACCGCTGCACTCCAGGCTGGGCAACAGAGTGAGACTCCATCTCAAAAAAGTAAAATAAAATATAAAATAAATAAAACTAGGTCTTATATGGAAAAAATAAGACTTTTTAACAAATGACGTTGGGAAAATTGCATATCCACCTGCAATATAATGAAGCTGGGCCTTTCTCTTACCTATATATCAACATGAGATCTAATAAAAATGTAGAACTATTCGAAGAAACCATAGGTGTAGGCTGGACGCGGCAGCTTGTGCCTATAATCCCCCAGTAATTTGGGAGTCTGAGGTGGGAGGGTCACTCAGGAGTTCAAGACCAGCTTGGGCAAAATAGAGAGACCACATCTCTACACAAAATTAAGAAATTAGCCTGGAGTGGTGGTGTGCACCTGTAGTCCCAGCTACTAGGAAGGCTGAGATGGAGGAATCCCTTGAGTGCAGAAGGCCAGGCTGCAGGGAGCTGAGAATGTGCCACTGTCCTCCGGCCTGGGCAAGAGAGGAAGACCCTGTCTCAAAAAAAATAAGTAAAAGTTCATGACCTTGGAAGGCAATGAATTCTTAGATAAGACACTAAAACCACCAGCAATCTAAGAGAAAGTAGGTAACTGGACTTTGCCAAAATTAAAAACTTTTGTGCATCGAAGGACACTGTCAACAGGAAAAGGCAATCTACAGAATGAGGGAAATATCTGCAGACCGTAGCCAACATGGTCCCAGCATTCAGAATATATAAAGACTCCCACCCCTCAGCGACACAAAGACAAAAACCCAATGCAAACAGGCAAAGGGCCCAAATAAACACTTATCCAGAGAAGATGCCCAAATGGTCAATAAGTAAATACAAAGATAGTCAATATCACTAGTCACTAGGGAAACGCAAATCAAAGTCACAGTAAGGCACCACTGCACACTCTCTAAGGTGGCTATAATCAGAAACATGAAAAATACCGAATGTTGGCAAAAATGTGGAGAAATGGGACGCCTCCTCCATTGCTGATAGCAATGTAACATGTTCCGGCCACCGTGGAAAACAGTCTGGCAGCTCCTCAGTAAGTTAAACGTTGAATTACCATGTGATCCAGCAATTCCACTCCCAAGTACAGTACAAAAACTTATACATGCAATGTTTGCAATGGCACTATTTATAATATCCAAAAGGTGAAAACAACTCAAATGTCCATCAATGGATGAATGGATAAATGTGATCTAGCCACCCAAAGGAATATTATTCAGCCATAAAAAAAAAAAAAATGAATCTAGCCAGGCACGGTGGCTCACGCCTGTAATCCCAACACTTTGGGAGGCCAAGGCAGGTAGATCGCCTGAGGTTGAGAGCTTGAGACCAGCCTGACCAACATGGAGAAACCCCACCTCTACGAAAAATACAAAATTAGCCAGGTGTGGGGGCACAGCCTGTAATCCCAGCTACTGGGGATGCTGAGGCAGGGGAATCGCTTGAACCCAGAGGCGGAGTTTTCGGTGAGCCGAGATCGTGCCACTGCACTCCAGCCTGGGCAACAAGAGCGAAACTCCATCTAAAAAAATAAATAAATCTAGAAAACTGGGTGAAATAAACTAGAAAGAAAAAGGCACAATTCATATGATTCCATTTGTATGATGAGCTCAGAATAGGTAAATTCAGAGAGATAGAAAGCAAAACAGTGGTTGCAGGGGCTGGGGCTGGGGACTGGGATGGGACTGTCTGATGGGTGTGGAGTTTCCTTTTGGGAAGATGAAATGTTTTGGAACCAGACTGAGGTGCTGGGTGCCCTGCTCCGGGAGTCTTCCATGATGCTACTGAATTGCATATTTTAAAATGCTCAATTTTATGATATGGGAATTTTACCTCAATAAAAGCAATTGAATAGCATAATTTCTCTATATCATTATTACTATTATGAGATGGAGTCTTGCTTTGTTACCCTGGCAGGAGTGCAGTGGTGTGATGTCAGCTCACTGCAACCTCCACCCCTCAGATTCAAGCGATTCTCCTGCCTCGGCCTCCCGAGTAGCTGGGATTACAGGTGCCCGCCACCACGCCTGGCTAATTTATTATTATTATTATTATTATTATTATTATTTTGAGACAGTGTCTTGCTGTGTCATCCAGGCTGGAGTGCAATGGCGTGATCTCCGCTTACCACAACCTCCACCGCCTGGGTTCAGGTGATTCTCCTGCCTCGGCCTCCCGAGTACCTGGGACTGCAGGTGCGTGCCACCACACCCAGCTAATTTTTTGTATTTTTAGAAGAAGCGGGGTTTCACCGTGTTGGCCAGGCTGGTCTCAAACTCCTGAACACGTGACCCACTGTGCCTGGCCAATTTTGTATTATCATTATTATTTTTTGGAGGCGAAGTCTCACTGTCGCCCAGGCTGGAGTGCAATGGCACAATCTCGGCTCACTGCGCCTCCCGGGTCCAGGCGATTCTCCGGCCTCAGCCTCCTGAGTAGCTGGGATTACAGACGACCAACAGCATGTCCACTAATTTGTGTATTTTTAGTAGAGACGGGATTTCGCCGTGTTGGTCAGGCTGGTCTTGAACTCCCGACCTCAGGTGATCCTCCCGCCACCGAGCCCGGCCTGATTTGCCATTTAAATGGAGATTTTCCTGGTTCACTTATGCCAAGTAATTTCGGATTTTATCCTAAAGTTCAGGGTTTTATTCTTTTTAGAGATGAGGTCCCTCTCTGTCACCCATGCTGGAGAGCAGTGGTATCATCATAATTCGCTGCAGCTTGGAACTCCTGGGCTCAGGTGATCCTCCCGCCTCAGCCTCCTGAGTAGCTGGGACCACAGCGCCTGGCTCTTTGATGAATAGACTCCTTGGGTTGTTGTCTGCCTCTGGTTAAATTCCAAAGCACTGAAATGGTTGTTTCTGACTTTTGTTACAGGTGCATTTTGGGGAGAGGGTTTGTTGACCTCCTCACCCCTTCACTCTGGAAATCTTTAAAGTATTTTATTATGCAGTTCAATCTTCTGTCCAATACACATGTGGAACGCCTGCCTCCGACACGGCCTGGCTCTGCCTCAGCCACTGGGACCGGGGTGAACAGAGGCACCAGCTTCTCCCACGGTGCCGTGTAAACACCAAGCAAATGCCCCAGGCTACTGCCAATAGTGAGAAGTGCAGGGATTAATATCTAACTTTCATCGAGCACCTGCCCCGTGCGCGACACTGGTTGGAGCACCTGCAGGAAGCATCTTACCCTTGAGGTGGCCCCAGGAGTTAGCTACGCCATCTCATGGGCAGGGACACTGAGGAACAGGGAGCCTTGGCCGCTGCCCGCTGGCCTTCATCTGGCCAGTCAGGGGCATAGCAGGCCTTCATCAAACATTAGTCAGCACTTCTATTTTCTGTTTTCCTCAGCAGACGGTGACACCATCTGAGAGGCACCAGCTTCGGCCAGAGAACTGGGCAGCAGCTGCCAGGAGGAAGAGCCTCTGACCCCGAAGGCAATGGGCAGAGCTGGGCCACCGGGACCACAGCGCAAACACACCACTCACCACTCTCCCTCCAGGGGTCCCACCCTCTCACCCCGCCCCCAGACACCTGTGGGAGGAGCACAGTGCAGGTAGCGATGGGTGTCGGAGGCAGAGCAGGGCTGTAAGCCTCCGCACTGTGGCTTCCCATCCCGTCCTCCCCACATGCTGGTTAGGAAGGTGCCACCACCGCCCCGTCCACGACGGAGGCCACAGTGGCTCAGGGATGGCAGGCAGCCCTTACGAGTGAGACTGGAAGTCTTTCCCTCCTGCCCTGCAGGAAACCTGTGGCTGTCACCACCCTCATCCAGCTGTGCCCCGTCCTCTCCAGCTGACCGACCCCATCAATGCCATCCCTGCCAGTGATTACATCCCAGCAGCCACCAGGGCTGGACCAGCCTCCCGTAGCCTGCACACGATGCATTTTCTGTCCACTTAGCTTTTCCATCCCCATCTCCTGCAGCCAAAGAGGCTCGGGTGTTATGTCTCTCCTTGCTCCTGCTTCCTGACCCCGCACCCGGCCCTGCAGACCTGGGGCCTCCCACAAGCCCCCAGACACACCAAGGGCACCACTGAACCTTCAGAGCCAGGGGAGAGGAGCTGATACTCCCTGAGCTCATCCTTCCTCAGAGCCAGGGGAGAGAGGAGCTGATACTCGCTGAACTCATCCCTCCTGGTGGCGCGGTTCCCTCTGTCTGCGGCCACTGTCATGGGAGAAGCCAGGCTCAGCCACTGGCAAGAGCAGGTGGACGTGGCCCAAGCCCAGGCCACATGGCTCCCAGCAAGAGCCACGACCAGGGGCCATCAGCAGCCCCTCAGCCGGACAAGGACGTGGGCCAGTGACATCTGCTGCCTCCACTGCACTTCAGAGGGGACAAGAACCAGGGGGCAGTCCCTGAGGGCATCCCGGGGTCCTCACGGAGGCTGGGGGTCCCAGTGGGCCCAGACGCCCTCTCCTGCCCTGGCCAGGATGCACCGGCCAGCCATGCAGTGTCCCCAAGGCTTGCTGTGCAGAGGGACTCACAGAGCCCCACCGTCCTGGCTCAGTAAGTGCAGTTTTTACCTTTTCACTTTAAAGAAAATGAAAATGCCTCCTTTCAGGTTCTCTGTGATTGATATCGGTTGGTGAGGCTGAGAATGAGGTTGACTGGGTCAGGCCGGCCTAGAGGGGTCGGAAGACCAGCTGTCCAGCAGGGCGTGGTTGGCAGATGGCCCTCACCCCCCGTCGGCTCTTTCAGGTCAGGGTGGGCCTGGGTCACAGACACCTCACCAGGGTCTCCTGTCCCTGGGCAGCTGCATCCAGGTCCAAGGAAGGTACAAAGGCTGTGCTGGCCAGGCCAACGCAGGCTGTCCCAGTCCCTGTCCAGCCGGGCCCAGCCCTGCATCCTCCCCAGCCCCTTCCCAGGTGCTGGTCCCAGTACTCACTCTGCATCCAAACTCCATCTCAGTGTCTGCCCCTGAGGACTGGCCTGGGACAGCTCTAACAGGACAGAGTCCCTGGCCGGAGGTGACCACGGTGCAGCCAACGGAGTGCCATGCTCCCTGCAGAGTCCCAAGCCCGGCCTGGCACAGCTAGCCTAGCTCTCGGCTAGACAGGCCGTGTCCTGTGGCCCTGCCCATGTCCCTGCCCAGCACTGGCCAGTGAAGGCAGGTGCTGGCGTCTGGAGCTGGCCGTGGGAGGCTCTGCTGGGCTCAGTGTGAACGGAGCCCCGTCTAACCCAACAGCACCAAACGGCTCCCCACTAACTGCAATGATCGTGAAGCCAGATCAGCAGGTCTCCCAGCCCCCACCCAAGGGAGCTGCAACTCCAACCTGAGAGAGGGGCGTCCTGAGTGCCCCCCCAGTCTCACGGCCCCTTGGCAACCCTAGCCCTAGCCTGCTTCAGGCTCCTCCATCCTGAGGGCAGGCACAGCTCTGTGTTGGGGTTGGGGGCTCTGTAGCCTCCTGGGGTCCAGAGGGGGGTCTCAGGACTCCAAGTTAATCAGTGAGTCAGCACTGCCTAGGTCCTTTCCCTTCCCTCCCCTCGTCGTCCCCCACCAACAGCTGCCCAGGCCTGAGCCAGCCCAGGGAGGCCGGAGGGAGGAGCAGAGCCTCAGCACCACTAGGGAGCATTTTCTGCTGGGGCGGGACCTGGCTGCAGCCCCTCCATATCCACCCCCTACCAAAGCTCCCCGCTGCCCGGAGCCCCTCCCTGCTCTGGTGCCCACGCTGCATTTACTCAACCTTAGGTCCTGAACTGCCAAGATGGGACCACCCACCCCCCAGCTACCCCATCTCTGCCCACAGGTACTGTACCCAGCCCAGACAAGGCCAAAAGCAGCCCCAGCCCGACCAGAAGAAGCCCTGGCAGGTCTCCTGACCCCTGCAAGGCCCCTAGGCCGCCCCCTTCTCCAGGGAACTCCCCAAGGCTGGGCGCTCTATGCTCCCCCGAATGGGTCTGCCACAGGAGACCTGACCCGGTGACTCCACTGCCTTTGCCTACCCTGGGGCAGTGCTGCTCCGAGAGTCCTGGCCAGGACCCCAAGGCTTGGCACCAGCCCTCACCCCAACCAGCTGTACCCCAGCTCAGATAACCACCATGCCCAGATTCAGCATGGGCAGCTCTCAGCCTCAGAGATGGGGTGGCCTGCGACCCAGGCCCCACCCCCACTTCCTGAGCTGCAGATGTCTCCCGGTCCCCTGCCCAGGCTGCTGAGTCAGTTGTGAGAGGCTGTCCAGGGAGTGCCCTTGGCCCACAGGGATGCAGAAGGCTGTGGTGGGCCAGCCCTGGGCTGTGGGTTCCTCGGGCTGGCAGTACAAGCCTCCGAGACAAGCCTTGCTCTGGTCATAAAGTTCCACCCTCCGAGTGTGTCAACTCGACTGACCCATCTGCCTTATCAGTGACCCATCGGGGCTGCACACCTCTCCCAGGGCAGGTCACCCCACGGCCACCCAGCACCGAGCTCCGACTCCCAGCGGGGGCTCAGGCGGCTCCCTGCCCTCCTGCGCAGACCTCAGACCTCGCTGAAACCTGACCCCGCCGCAGCCTCTGCGCTCTGCCCCCCACGGGAAGGCCGTTCCCCTCTGGCTCACGGTTCCCTGCGCTTGGCCCTGCCACATGCACACAGCAGGTGCTTAACACACTCCGAAATTAACACACAGAACGGTGCAGGGCCCGGGAGCGCCTTCCCACCTGTTCTGGGGCACAGGGCGCCCCTCCAGCCTGGCTCGGGGGCCTCCCGGGGTCCCTGCCAAGCTCCGGTCCCCGTCTGAGCGCCCTGCGAGGCAGAGTCCGGTGTCGTTGGCCTCGGTCTCCGGAACAACACGGGCACGCGGCCGCCCCCGCCAGCTCCTGGAGCCACGAAAGAAGCCCACCCGGCCCGACTCCCGAAGCCCTCGGACTGCGCCGCGCCGCGGACCTCCCGGGAAGACGCCGCCCAGCCAGGCCCCGGCCTGTAAAGAAACGGGATTTCCGTCACGGCGGGCCGCCTTCCCCCGCGAGCCGAGAAAGGTGTGGGGAGGGTGTTGGGGGGAGGGAGGAGTTTGTG
>NW_016107870.1:477026-494069 GCF_001604975.1 Cebus imitator
GGTATCCCCAAGGCTGACCCGGGTCACTGGTGGGCCAGCTTCTTTTTCGGGAAGTCCACCCTCCCGTTCATGGCCACGGTGCTGGAGTCTGCAGAGCACCCGGAACCCCCCCAGGCCTCCCGCAGCGTGACCACCCGTGGCCTGGCTCAGGACGCCCTGAGGAAGCAGCCTGGTGGTCAGCCCAGCACAGCCAGCGCTGGGCCGCCGTCCTGACTTGAGCGATGACCACCAGCCCCAGACCTGCGGAGGCGCTAGGCCACCAGAGCCCCTCCCGCCCCCCAACCCCCAGGCCCCCCCGCCCACCCGTAGATTAGGCGGCTGCAGCCAGCAGACCTCCACATCCACACAGCAGACACCAAAAAGGAGTGAGGGCCCGGCTCTCCACCGCCCGGCCCGCCCCAGCCCTGAGCAGCTTTCCTGACACCTGGAACTGTGCACCTGGCACCAAGCGGAAAATAAACTCCAAGCAGCCGCATCCCCGATGGTGTGTGCCTGAACTGTGTGGCCAGACTTCGGTCTGAGTGTGAGAAATGGCTGAACCCCTCCCAACCTCACTTCCTGTTGGGGGCTGGCCTGGCTCCCTGGCCTTCCTTGGCCTGGTCCCACTGTGAGGCCGCTGCTGGGGCTGAGAAGGGTGGGGTTCCCTGCTGCTTCCAGGGAGCCCTGGGCAGCAGGCAATCCTGGAGCTGGGCAAGCAGGCCTCAGGGCAGCCACCTTGAGCATGGGAGGGCTGGTCCTTGGAGGGATTTGGGCCCCTTACCCGAAGAGCCGCCGGGCCGTCAGCCTCTGGCTGTGAGCTGGGAAGCTCCCACCTGAGGGACCTGTGCGTACTGGCAGGCCACCTCCCAGCGGGTTTGGGCATCTTCAGGGCCGTCTCCCAAGGGCCTCCCGTAGGGGTGTTACCCCAAGACGGGCTGAGGAGTAGGGGCTGCAGGCACTCTGCAGGGGTCCTCCAGCGCCAGGTAGCCCAGCTTAAAGGTCAAAGGGTGCAGGAATTGGTGGGGTGGGCTGTATCATCTGGGCAGGCACATAGCAGACCTGCCTGGAGCCAGGGGGCGGGGGTGGGGGGGTGGGGGGGGTGGGGGGTTGGTTGGTCTGCACACAGGAGTGAGTGGGCTGTGAGCTCAGTAGACTCCTCCATAACCAAGGCAGGCAGTGTCCCCACACCTCCAGGTGCCTGCAGGGATTGA
The DNA here is from genome assembly GCF_001604975.1 of Cebus imitator. Classification (NCBI taxonomy): domain Eukaryota; kingdom Metazoa; phylum Chordata; class Mammalia; order Primates; family Cebidae; genus Cebus; species Cebus imitator. The sequence goes on from NW_016107870.1 coordinate 478,217, forward strand.
CTCAGGTCTGTTGAGAGGCAGCTTAGTGAGGGGTGGGAGTCAGTGAGATGGCTGGAGACTTGGTGTGTGGCCGGGGACACCGTGAGGGGAGGGGCCTCCCTAGGATGGGCTTCAGTGGGGGCTGCAAAGGCCTCTGAGAGCAGTGGGGTTCAGTGGGGAGAGGAGGGGCTCAGTGGGTGCTCCTTGCCTGGTACACTGCCCCCCTGCACTATAAATAGCTACACCAGTTGGTGGGAAAGCATCTGGCTTGTGGCTTCTGATGGTCGAGACTTTGTCCTGTCCAAAGGGTGCGGGCAGCCTCACCCAGGCATCCAGGCTGGGTTCAGTGCTGAGCTGGGTGGGGGCACCTCCTGTGGACCCAGGGGTGGGAGGCTGCTCCTAAGGACAGCTGAGCCTTCTGCAGTCTTTTCAGTGTCCAGACAAGGCTCCCAGAGTCCCATGGGAGCAGCTGCTGATGACCATGGTGGGACAGCCCCTGGTCCCCACAGAGACTCCCCTCCATGCACACACAGCTGTGAGGGTGTAGGAGTCAGTGTTGAAGGGAGAGCGCAGCCACACTCAGGTGCCCACCGCACGTGGCCCAGGGGGCTCTGCCCTTGTCTCAGCTGAGCTAGAGGGCTTGGAGCTGTCCTGGCTTTTGGAGTCCGTGGGGCAGGGGCACTGCCCAAGAGCTGGTGTGTCGGACAGAGCAGCTGGGAGGAGGAAGCAGCCGAACCGTGGGCTGCCCAGGGCATCATCGCCCCCTATTTCAGGTCAGGGGCTCCTTGGCTGGAGGACCTCACGACCCCGGGAGTGACTATGGCCCACTATTGGGAGCTGCACCTTCATGAGATTCTCTGTAGCAGGGAGAAGTCTTATCTTTTCCTCACCTGTCACAAGATTCATGGCTGAGACCCTTGAACAAGACAGATTGGGCCACGTGAGGTGGCTCATACCTGTAACCCCAACACCTTGGGAGGCTGAGGTGGGTGGATCACTTTAGACCAGGAGTTCAAGACCAGCCTGGCCAGCATGGCAACCAAAACCCTGTTTCTACTAAAAAATACCAAAAAATTAGCCGGACATGATGGTACATGCCTGTAGTTCCAGTTACTGGGGAGGCTGAGGTGGGAGGATCCCACCTGAGAATTGAGCCTGGGAAGCGCTGTGAGTAAATCCCTCTGGGCACCGAGGAAGGAGAGCTAAGCAGACCTCGAAGAAGAACTGACTGCTCATCTATTTAATCCTTTTACGTAGTCACACCTTAGTTTGTAGTCGGCGGATGTCAAGAGCAGACACAGTGCAGGCAAAACAGCTAGGGAAAAACAGCCACACCAGGACGGGAGTCTGTGGCCCAGGCGGTAGCGCCCCTGCCTGAGAGGGCATGCGCTACCTGGCAGGCCGGCCCAGGCGGCAGCGTTCAGTATCATAAAGATACCTGCTGTACGGCAGGCTTGGAGCAAGAGTCACTCCTCCTGACAGGGAGTTGCAGTATCTTGTGTCCAATTCTTGTGGAAAGCTGGCCGCAGGCCGGCAACCCCGCGAACAAGAGACCAGATAAGAGCAGCTGGGCTAGGTGGCCAGCGCCACTTACAAGCGGACACAGGCGAGGCCCCGAGCGTCCAGGCTGAAAACCGCTCCGGGACAACTGCATAATCGCGCCTGGTTGTATGCACTGTCAGCTCTTGCCACTGTGCTGACTGTGGAAAACCCTCGAAGGGGCCTGCCCCTAGGTAAGAGGTGTTGCACGCCACCCTCCTCGCTGCACACCACCCACTTCCTGGCCTCGGTGACCTAACGAGGATGGGCCCTTGCTTCTTGCTCACATGACTGTCTTGACCCCATCACTATATGAGCTCACTCACTCCCCTTCCCCCAGACCTATACCCAGTAAATACAGACGCGCCTGGACGCTCAGGGCCTCGCCTGTGTCCGCTTGTAAGTGGCGTTGGCCCCCTAGCCCAGCTGCTCTTATCCGGTCTCTTGGTGTGCTGTTCCTTATTTCTGGGATCCAGCGCCTCAGCACGGTGAGAGGGGACGCCCCCTGACCCTCGTAGGGCCGGACCCCACAGGCACAACACCGTGGGACTCTCTCTCTACTAAAATAAAACCGAATTCGCCAGGTGTGCGTCACATGCCTGTAGTCCCAGCTGCTCCAGAGGGTGGGGCCGGAGGCTCGCCTGAGCGCAGGAAGTCAAGGCGGCGAGGAACCATGATGGTGCCACCGCTCCAGCCTGGGCGACAGGGCGAGATCCTGTTGAAAAACAAAAGCCGAGAAAGAACCTGTGTGGTTAATCAGTGTTCTTCCACTCACATAAATAACCCAGCCAGGTTTAATGAGCCCAAACTTATTCTGCAAACAAATCAATCTTTTATTATCTTTGATAGAAATTTGTTAATTTGCAGCCGGGCATGGTGGCTCACACCTGTAATCCCAGCACTTTGGGAGGCCGAGGCAGGTGGATCACCTGAAGTCAGGAGTTCTAGATTAGCCTGGCCAACATGGTAAACCCCATCTCTACTAAAAATACCAAAATTAGCGGGGCGTGGTGGCACACCCCTGTAGTCCCACCTACTCGGGAGGCTGAGGCAGGAGAATCACTTGAACCCAGGAGGCGGAGGTTGCAGTGAGCTGAGATAGTGCCACTGCACTCCAGCCTGGGTGACAGAGTGAGATATATCTCAAAAAAAAAAAAAAAAAAGAAATGTGTTGACTGTAGAGAGTAAAATTATGTTTCAAAATAAAACGACAGTGCCCCCAATATTCTATCCCAGCCCGGTTCACAGTCTGGAGGTTTTGCCACCTACCTGTGACCTGGGCTGGTCCTGAACACATTTCCTCTGATACCTGCCTACAGGTCATGAAACCAACATTTCCAGTTTTCCTCCCACCCTTCCTCACAGAATCACTGAAGATTACAGCCGCCCTTTCCCTGAAGCTGCCCCACTTGATACAGACTTCAGAGAAATCTCCCCAGCAGCCCTTCTGCAGACAGCTCGGCCCACGCTGGGCACGGCAGCTCATGGCCGCAGTCCCAGGCTGTGGGAAGCCAAGGCAGGAGGACTGCTAGAGCCCAGGAGTTCAAGAGCAGCCTGGGCAACATAGCAAAGCCCTGAATCTACAAAAAAAATTTTTTTAATTCACCACGTGTGGTGGCACATTCCTGTAGTCCCAGCTGTTTGGGAGGCTGAAGCAGCCGGATCACTGGAGCTTGGAAATCCGAAAATTCGAGGCTGCAATGAGGTGTGTTCACACCACTGCACTCCAGCCTGGGCGACAGAGCAAGACCCTTAAAAAAAAAAAAAAAAGCGTTTTCTAAAATCTGGAAAACAAAATATTAAAGAACTGTAATGTTTCAGATAAAAGTCATTATCCTCGTAGGTTCATTCATTCCCATGTCATTAGTTCTTGCTCTGATTGATCCTGGATAGCAGCTTCGTGGGCCTGCCAGGTTCCTCATTCGAGTTCTGGAAACCCTTACTCAATTCAAGGGTGTGATCTTAACCAGAAGCCTGTGTCACTGAAGAGGAAGCCATTTGGAACCGGCTGATTGCAAAGCTTTCAGAAAAAAGTCAAAGTGAGACAATCACTGTGAATGACCAAAGACTGAGAGCCCGGGCGATGGCTCTGGTGAGAGCTTCTTACAGGAATGACACAGTCGCCAAGGAAACTGGGTTATTTCTGTGGCATACAGCACTTTAATATAGTAACCAAAATTATGACTGATAACATTGTGCGAGATTTCCAGGAATAACGTGAGACAGAATGTGTATCATAGGATAACATATCAGATTTCTGGGGATTTTCTATCATTTCTGTAGTACTCATATCAAAAACAAGCCTATGGATACAACCCCTAGAAGACTCAGTGTCTCATTATTTGACAAGCTTTCCATCTAATGTAGCATACCAAATATTGGAAATAGATGTTGGAAATAGATGCTCGTTGCCGCAAAGAGAAATGAGCACTGAGTACAATGAATAAAGGAACCACACACATTTCTCCCTGACGCACTGGGGTCGTCCTCACTGCTGTGTCTGGGCACTGTGGGCTGGAGCCAGACCTCACAATCTAAAACCCAATTGGCTAACAACTTTAAAACTTTTCTAAACAGGTAAAAGCCATGGAGAGCTGGGACACGCCTGTGAGCACGTCCAGCACAGATATCCTGGTTAAAGTACAAGGACGTGGAATGTGCTACGTGCCTGTAAGCACGGCACGTCTGACAGCTACATAGGATAGGGCTTAACGAAGTTATTAGTGCACTTATTCTTCAACAAGAAAGGAAACTTTGAAAAGGAACTTTTCTACTTCTCACATCAAATAAGCTTGATTAGTTTGACATCTCTCTTTTTTTTTTTTTTTTTTTTGGGACGGAGTTTCGCTCTTGCTGCCCAGGCTGGAGTGCAATGGCGCGATCTCGGCTCACCGCAACCTCCGCCTCCTGGGTTCAGGCAATTCTCCTGCCTCAGCCTCCTGAGTATCTGGGATTACAGGCACGCACCACCATGCCCAGCTAATTTTTTGTATTTTAGTGGAGACGGGGTTTCACCGTGTTGACCAGGATGGTCTCGATCTCTTGACCTCGTGATCCACCCGCCTTGGCCTCCCAAAGTGCTGGGATTACAGGCTTGAGCCACCGCGCCCGGCCTTGACATCTCTCTTTTACAAGGCAGAAGACAAATCCTTTCGGGAATTCCTAGTTCCTTTCTAGAAACTCCCCAAGTTATTTTCCGAGGCTCGCTGCAGGCTTGAACCCCCAGGGTCAAGTGATCCTCCCGCCCCAGCCTCCCAAGTAGCTGGGACTACACACTCACACCATCACGCCTGGCTATGTTTTTTATTTTTCGTTTTTACAGCCACGGGGTCTCACTTTGTTGTCCAGGCTGATCTCAAACTCCTGGCTTCAAGTGATCCTCCCACCTCAGCCTCCCGAAGTGCAGGGATTACAGGAGTGAGCCACCGTGCCTGGCCTAAAAATACTTAATTTAGAATTTGACTCTAGGGAGTTGTCAAAAATGTCAAAAGGTTTTAAAACACTTGATTAAATAAGATCTTGGCTATCTAATCAAAGTGACAACAAAATGAAAGCAAGTCCAGAGGGCTCCACAGTTAGGAATCAGATTTAGCTGTTGTCGTGTTGAGAAGACTCAGTTTTCTCAAGTAACCTGAGACCCAGTAAGATAAACACGCAGCACAAGAAATCTTCTTAAAATTATCATAAAACACAAAATCGTTGTTTCTTAGCCCAATTATTTAAAAGATAAAAGTTTTCATAATACCAAATTCTGGTGTGGCATCAGGGCACTCTCACTACTAAAGCTGATGTTGAAAAAGAACTCCATGAAGAACTCCCGCCAATCTTAGCCAGCTTTGACTACACAAGGTAAGATTCGCTTTCAAGGATTCCTTTTCCACAAACCTTTAAAAGCCTTTTTTTAATGTCTCCATCTGCTTCTTGTTTTCCTCCCACATCTTCTTTATCTCATTCTGGAAGAACCAGTCATTCTGCTTCAGTAGAGAATTGCTAAATCCATTTCCCTCAACAGAGAACACATCCTTCATCTCTTATAACTTTTCTTAACAAAAACATTTTTCTTTTTCTTGTAAAGTTTGTGTGTTAGTCTTTTTCCATGCTGCTGATAAAGACATACTTCAGACTGGGCAATTTACAAAGAAAGAGGATTTTTTGGTTTGGTTTGGTTCTGTTTTTTAGATGGAGTCTCACTCATGTTACCCAGGCTGGAGTGCAGTGGCACAATCTCCGCTCACCGCAACCTCCGCCTCCTGGGTTCAGGCAATTCTCCTACCTCAGCCTCCTGAGTAGCTGGGATTACAGGCACACACCACCACGCCCAGCTGATTTCTGTATTTTTAGTAGAGACGGGGTTTCACCATGTTGGCCAGGATGGTCTCGTTCTCCTGACCTCGTGATCCACCTGCCTCGGCCTCCCAAAGTGCTGGGATTACAGGCGTGAGCCACCACACCCAGCCAAGAAAGAATTGTAATTGGACTCACAGTTCCACGTGGCTGAGGAAGCCTCACAATCACGGCAGGGGGCAAGGAGGGTCAAGTCACATCTTTCGTGGATGGCAGCAAGCAAAAAGAGAGAGCTTGTGCAGGGGAACTCTTCATAAAACCGTCAGATCTTGTGAGAATTATTCATTATCATGAGAACAGCACGAGAAAAATCTGCCTCCATGATTCCATTACCTGCTGCTGGTCCCTCCCACAACACGTGGGAATTCAAGATGAGACTTGGGTGGGGACACAGCCAAACCATATCAGTTTGTATACAGAGTGTTTTCCTTATTATTTCTAATAGCTTTAATTATGCATATTCACCCAGGTGTGGTGGCTCACATCTGTAACTCCAGCACTCTGGGAAGCCAAAGCCAGCAGATCACTTGAGGTCAGGAGTTTGAGACCAGCCTGGCCAACATGGGTGAAACCCTGTCTCTACTAAAAATACAAAAATTAGCCAGGCGTGGTGGTGCGTGCCTGTAGCCTCAGCTACTCAGGAGGCTGAGGTGAAAGAATCACTGACTCTTCCCCACCTCCACTGGAGGTGGAGGTTGCAGTGAACCAAGATCATGCCACTACACTCCAGCCTGGGTGACAGAGCGGGGCTTTGTCTCAAAAAAAGTATGTCTATATAAATCATAATTTTTAACTCCTAGGAACCTTAATTTCTCGTGGAAACCAGGAGGCGCTTGGCGCTGCTGTCTGTGGCCCCAGCGTTCTGCTGTCTCACAATTTTAGAAGTGGGGGCCCCCTCGTAGACACTTTCTCATGTTTATCAACAGGCCCAAATATATTTAGCTTCTCTGTAATGCGTGAAAACAAGATGCCAAAACTCTATCCGCTTATGCTTAGCAATTAATGTTTCAGGATTTGTTTTTCTGTCACCAGGCTGGAGTGCAGGGGCGCGATCTCAGCTCACTGCAACCTCCACCTCCCGGGTTCAAGCAATTTGCTGCCTCAGCCCCCTAGCTGGGACTACAGGTGCCTGATACCACACCCAGCTAATTTTTGTATTTTTAGTAGAGACGGCATTTTACCATCTTGGCCAGGCTGGTCTTGAACTCCTGACCTTGTGATCTACCCACTTTGGCCTCTCAAAGTGCTGGGATTACAGGTGTGAGCCACTACGCCCAGCTCAGTCTTTTCTATTTTAATATTATTTTACATACATTGGGCCTGCCTTTTAAAAATCTATGACAATGAAACTTTTGAAGAATGCAAACCGGTTATTTTGTAGATTGGCCCTACATTGAGCTTTTCCAACATTTCTGCGTGAACAGATGGGCACGGGAGCCAGGCGTCCTTCCCGGAGCATGGGATGCTGGCTGCCCACCAACGGTACCTTTGATCCACTAAACTGCCACCCACAACCTTCTAGCAGCAAAGTTACCACTGTTCCCTTTGTAATTGATACGTAAGCCAGGTGCGGTGGCTCACACCTGTAGCCTGTAGGTCTAGCTACTCAGGAGGCTGAGGGAGGAGGATTGCTTGAGCCCAGGAGTTTGAGGGTTGAGGTTGCAGGCAGGCATGAGCACACCAGTGCACTTAAACCTGGGCAGAAGAGCCAGACCGTGTCTCATATGTATCTACAGACTCTCGTCACCCTGCTGTGCTATCACACACTAGCTCTCATTCATTCTCCCTCTCTCTGTGTATGAGACAACACACATGTCAAAGAACTGAAGCACAATTGGATTGTTTGGGCCTGCATTTACCTTGATGCAATTATTACACATTGTATGGCTGTGTGGACGTGTCTCATGTACCCAACAAATAGATACACCTACTATGTACCCACAAAAACTAAATTTAAATGAAAAAAAAAGAAATGGTCCGGCGCTGGATAGCTATAACTTAATTTGACTTAGAATAACTTTCATTTACTTATTTGTTTTTATTTTACTTTGAGACAGGGTCGCGCTCTGCTGCCCGGGCTGGAGTGCAGCGGTGCGATCACCCCCGCCTCGCCGGGGCTGGAGTGCAGGGGTGCGATCACCCCCGCTTCGCCCGGGCTGGAGTGCAGCGGGGTGCCCGGGCTGGAGTGCAGGGGTGCGATCACCCCCGCTTCGCCCGGGCTGGAGTGCAGCGGTACGATCACCCCTGCTTCGCCCGGGCTGGAGTGCAGCGGGGTGCCCGGGCTGGAGTGCAGCGGTGCGATCACCCCTGCTTCGCCCGGGCTGGAGTGCAGCGGGGTGCCCGGGCTGGAGTGCAGCGGTGCGATCACCCCTGCTTCGCCTGGGCTGGAGTGCAGCGGGGTGCCCGGGCTGGAGTGCAGCGGTGTGATCACCTCCGCTTCGCCCTCCCAGGCTCAAGCCATCCTCTCACTTCGGCCTCCCAAGTAGCTGGGACCGAGGTAGGTGCCACCCACACCAGCTAATTTTTTATTTTTATTTTTTTTTTAGAGATGGGATCTCTGGGTCTCCTTGTGTTGCCCGGGCTGGTCTCAAACTGTTGGGCTCAGGCAGTTCTCCTGCCTTGGCCTCCTAAAGTATAAAATAACTTTTAAGGTTGCAGATTACCAAAAAGGTTTTGGAAACTGTTTTTAAGTAGACATAATTTATAAAACAATTATTGTTTAGAAGTTCATTTATACCGGGCATGGTGGCTCATGCCTGTGACCCCAACACTTTGGGAGTCAGGGATAGGAGGATCGCTTGAGCCCAGGAGTGGGAGGCTACAGTGAGCTAGGACCAGACCACTGCACTCGAGCTGAGCCTGGCGGATGGAGACAGACTCTGTCTCTAAAAAGTAAAAATTAAAAATTTTAATTTAGGCTGGGCACAGTGACTCACACCTGTAATCCCAGTACTTTGGGAGGCCAAGACAGGCAAATCACCTGAGGTCAGGAGTTCAAGACCAGCCTGGCCAACATGGCGAAGCTTTGTCTCTACTAAAAAAATTAAAATTAGCTGGGTGTGGTGGCACGTGCCTGTAATCCCAGCTGCTCAGGAGGCTGAGGCAGAAGAATCACTTGAACCCAGGAGGCGGAGGTTGCAGTGAGCCGAGATCACATCATTATACTCCAGCCTGAGTGACAGAGCAAGACTCCTTCTCAAAAAAAAAAAAAAAAATTTAGAAATGTATTTATCAACTCTTACAGCACTCATATTCACCTAATTCACTTGTTCGTAACAATTGTCCTTGAACTGCTCATGAAAATTTCATGCGACATTAAGCAAAACTAGCCATCTTCATTACTTATTTTTCTTGGTGACCACAAATGTCAAAAACATCACAGAAGCAAAGAAACTAAAAAGATAGGCTGGGCACGGTGGCTCACACCTGTAATCCCAGCACTTTGGGAGGCCAAGGCTGGTGGATCACAAGGTCAGGAGTTCGAGACCAGCCTGGTCAACATGGTGAGACCCCCCACCGTCACTGCCGTCTCTACAACAAATACAAAAATTAGCCAGGCGTGGTGGCACGTGCCTGTTATCCCAGCTACTTGGAAGGCTGAGGCAGGAGAATTGCTTGAACCAGGGAGGCGGAGGTTGCTGTGGGCTGAGATCGCACCGCTGCACTCCAGCCCGGGCAGCACAGACGATGATGGTATACATGTCCAACTATCAGTTTCTCATCAAGCCAACTTTTGACCCAAAAACTCAAAAAAAATCCTTTCAAATATCCTGTTATCACATTTCTGCTGGAACACAGTAAAAATTATTCTTGGCAGTATTGAGCTCTTTTTTGTTCTTATTTTAAACCAAAAAGACTTTCAAGTGACTCAGAACCAAAACCAATAAGCTTTTTATGACCTAACCATGGATGAAAGAGACACCTTCAAAAGGGGGTACAAAGGAGGCAGCCCCCCAGCCCGGAACCACCCCACAGACAGCAGAGAAAGGCCTTTGTCAGCACAGGAGGGAGGGGGCTGTCCAGCACTGACCCAGTGACAGACGTGGAGGTGGCAAAAGCCCTTGTGGGCGGGAAACCTCCCTTTACAAGCCCCCTAGGGGCTGGCGCGTCCGGCAGTGATGCTCAGGCTGGCAGAGGCCAGGGAGAGCGTTCTCACCCTTTGTAAAGCCAAGCTCTCAGAACATGAGCCCAACAGGAGAAAAGCAGCTGCCCCTGGGAGGAAAGGATCCGTTTGTACCAAAACCAAATTTACACGAGAGTCACAACCCACACGAATGGCTTCCTCCTGCCATGCTGAACTGGGAAAAGCAGGGACAAGAGTGTTTGCGTCCCACCCTCAACTGGGCACTGCAGACAGACACCCAGAGAGCGGCTGCGGTCAGAATCCCCTCTGATCTCCGCTGGCTTCGAGTCAGTCTCCCGGCATCTCATCTGTGGGCTCGGAGCAGGCTGCCTGTCGGCAGCTGAGACCCAAGGCACACATGACAGGTTAACGAGAGAATCAGCCGTGTACGGGACACAGGCATTCCGTCTCACAGGACAGGTTAACGAGAGCAGCACGCTTGTGGATAGGACCCAGGCACTGCTCATTTGTGAAGCTTTCCTGCACCCATCACCTCAGTAACCCCAGGGCGGCGTGTGGGCCTTGACCCCAGGTCCAGGCAGTGGCCCAGGCCCCTCCTCGGCAGGGCCTGGCCGTGCCCTCCAGAGCAGCTCAGATGGGATTCTCATAGCTCGTGAAGCTGGAGAGCCTCTCCCGAAGGGCCTTGAAGCAGGGTCTCTGCTCAGGGTCCCTGCACCAGCAGGTCAGCATCAGCTTGTGCACACTGGGCGGGCACGCCGAGGGGCAGGGCATTCGGTAGCCGGCATCCACCCTCAGGAAGGCCTCATGGTTGGACATGCCTGCAGCCAACAGGGATGAGAAGAGCTGGGGCCCAGCTTGCCCACCCTCCCCAAGGAAGCCACCCCAGCCACCCCTGCCCCTTTCTGGAACACTGCCTGCTGCAAACACCTCCCGCCAGATGGGGCTCCAATGGGCAGCTCCAGGCACCGGCCTGGGTGTTTAGAGAACGGTGCAGGTGTGGAGCTCAGGCACTGGCTTGTGGCAGAGACCCCTGCAGCCCTTGTGGGAAGCCCCTCCCACCGTCCCTGCAGCCGCCCAGGACCAGCTCCACTCTCCCCCAGCACCCAGTCAGGGACACTGGAGGCAGTACCTGGGTAGGGCACCTGGCCCCTGCTGAAAATCTCATGCAGGAGAATCCCGAAGGACCAGACGTCAGACTTGCTGGAGTAAAGGCCTCGGGAGAGCGCTTCGGGGGCCGTCCACTTATAGGGGACGTTGTGGTCGTGGGAGAGGTAGATGTCCTCCTGCAATCAGGCCGGCTCTGAGTGGGCCTCGGGGGCCACCTCTGCCCTGCCCCCATGGCATGGACACACACAGCGGCCGCACCGCAGTGGGACCCATGCACAGGTCATCGGCCTGTGGCTAAGCTCGCGCTGGGGCCTGAGCACCTTCAGGAGCGCAGCTTCCCCTGGGATTCCAGGTCCTTGGGGATGGGAGGGCCTGGGGCACAGGAACTGGAAGGCTCCTGGGCTGAGCCAGTGAACGCGGCATGTGAACAAGGCAGCGGCTGCATGGTGGGCCCTGCTGTGTGCTCCTTTGGGAATGAGGACACCCCCCCAACTTGCTGCGGCTTCCCACCTCCTTGCTCAGCCTGGGCTCCCGAGGGCAGGGGCCGAATCATGCGCCTGGCTGAGTCCCCAGCTCCACACAGGAAGCCCTGAGCCCTCCACCCCTGCCCTCCGAGGGCCCTACCTTGATGAGCCTGGCCAGCCCGAAGTCCCCGACTTTGCAAAGGGTGTTTTCCCCGACGAGGATGTTCCTGGCGGCCAGGTCACGGTGGATGTAATTCTGCGACTCCAGGTAACACATGCCCTCAGCCACCTGCCATGCGATGTCCAGCAGCTCTGAGACAGGCAGGGCTTTCTCATCAGAGTCTGCAGAGGGGAGTGGAGCCCGGGGTCAGCCAAGCCCACTGGGGTGAGGACGGGGTGGAGGCCAGGTCATGTCCCATCTGCCTCCAGGCTCTGTGGGCTCAGAGGACGGGCTGGGGCAAAGGGCAGAGCTGGCCTGATTTAAGATTAACCTCGGGCCAGCCACTGCTCTCCTGGAAGGCGACCGTGTATGGAGAACCAAGAAGCAGTTCCTGGTGCCCCAGCCCAGCAGCTTCCCTTGGGGAGGTTTGTGATGGCAGCGGAGAAGCTGGACACAGGAGGCCGAGCGAGGAGACGCCCGTTGCCGAGGGATGTGCGCAGCGGGAACTCGGGAGAATGGCTGAGTGACAGCAGCGTGCGGCGTTCTGTTTGCGGAGAGCCCCGCCTGGCACGGGGACTGAGACGGTCAAGCCCTCCGTGTGAGGACGAGGGTACAGAGCCTCAGCTCGGAGCTCAAATGTGAGTGGTGTGTCAGCGTCTTTTCCTGCCCCGCCACGACCCCTCCCATGTGACCGTCCAAAGCCAAACGGCACCTTCACGCGGGGCCTCTCTGTTCCCTGGAGCCAGTGTCTTTGGTTTTGGTGATTAAAAAAATATTATGGAAAGAAAAAAAATAACAACAAAGAAAGAAAAATAATGGAACTTAGAGACGATGACGTCCCTGAGCCAGTGTGACTCGTGTGTGTCCGTGTGTGCATGTGTATGTGTCTGTCTATGTCTGCGTGTAGACGGGGGGGTGGGCTTGCCAATGCCATCTGTGTTTGTGTGTGTGCATGTGTGTCAGTGTGTGCATGTGTGTCTACGTGCGTTGTCTGTGTGTACATGCATGTGAGTGTGGATGTGTGTGTGTAGGCGCAGGGAGTGAGCTTGCCATTGCCATCTGTGTGTGTGTGTGTCTGTGCATGTGTGTCTGAGTGTGTGTGTGGGGGGGGTGTGGGTGTGGGGGGGTGGGCTTGCCAATGGCATCTGTGTGTGCATGTGTGTCTGTGTCTGTGTATCTGTGTGTCTGTGTGTGCTTGTGTGTCTCTGTGTGTGTGTGCGTGTCTGTGTGTGTGTCTGTGTGTGTGCGTGTGTGCCTGTGTCTGTGTGCGTGTGTGCCTGTGTCTGTGTCTGTCTGTGTGTGCGTGTGTCTGTGTGTCTGTGTGCGTGTGTCTGTGTGTGACTGTGTGCCTGTGTGTGCGTGTGTGTGTCTGTGTGACTGTGTGTGCATGTGTGTCTGTGTGTGTGCGTGTGTGCGTGCATGTGGGTGCATGTGTGTCTGTGTGTGTCTGTGCGTGTCTGTGTGTGCACGTGTGTCTGTGTGTCTGTGTGTGTCTGCATGTCTGTGTGTGTGTGTGTGTGCATGTGTGTCTGTGTGTGTCTGTCTGCATGTGTGTGTGTCTGTGCGTGTGTCTGTGTGTGTGTGTCTGTGACTGTGTGTGTGCGTGTGTGTGTGCATGTGTCTGTGTGCGTGTGTCTGTGTGTGTGCGTGTGTCTGTGCCTGTGTGTCTGTGTGTGCATGTGCGTATAGACATGAGGGGACGTACACTTCATTTCCTCATGCGCCCCACCTGGCGCTGGTGCCACTCACCGCGAAGCAGCTCCAGCAGGCTGCCCTTGGCCATGAGCTCAGTGATGATGTACACGGGGTCCCCCGCGGACACCACGGCATACAGTGCCAGGATGTGTTTGTGCCGAAGCTTCTTCATGGCCTGGATCTCCGACTGCAGCGCCTGCTGGTGCAGGAGATTGTCTGCGGGGACAGGTGGCCTCGGTGGGTGCAGGCCCTGAACCCCCAGGCACCAAGGAAGAGGCCGAGGCCCTGCCCCCACACACAGCAGCTATGTAGGACACATGGACCTCCTGCCCCAGACAGGGCACCTGGCTCCCGAGGCCACGAGGATGGTGAATGCAGCCAGCCCTGCAGGCCCCCAGCCCGGCGCTCCCACGGGATCATCATGGCCACCTGCTCTTACCACACAGCCCCCGCCCCAGGCTCAGACCTCTGACATGGAGGCCAGACCTCTGCTGAGGCCCAGGCATGTCAGGGGAAGCTTTTCAGATTTCCAGGGATCTATTTGAATGGCTTTCCTTTACATCAAGGATTTTTAATTTTCTTTTTTCCCCGAGATGGAGTCGCACGCTGTCACACAGGCTGGAGTGCAATGGCACAATCTCAGCTCACTGCAGCCTCCACCTCCTGGGTTCAACCCATTCTCCTGCCTCAGCCTCCCAAGCAGCTGAGATTACAGGCATGCACCACCACAGCCAGCTAATTTTTTTGTATTTTTAGTAGAGACAGGGTTTCTCCATGTTGGTCAGGCTGGTCTCCAACTCCCTACCTCAGGTGATCCACCTGCCTCAGCCTCCCAAAGTGCTGGGATTACAGGTGTGAGCCACCGTGCCTGGACAAATTTTCTTTTATAATAACTGTATTTAGGTAAAAGCAAAGGTGCAATAGAAAGGGAACTGCTCCCACACGGATGCTGTGGGTGGTCTGTGGGGCTCCAGCCCGGAGGTCCCTGGGGGCGGGAGGGCAGCCCAGGGCGGGCACGGGGCCAGGCAGAGGGGCTCACTCACCTCGAGAAATCACCTTAATGGCCACCTGGACCCGGTCTTTCCAGAGCCCCTCGAAGACCTCCCCAAAGTAGCCGGAACCCAGCTTCCTGCAGAGCGTGAACTCCTCCCTTGGCCTCTCCCAGTCGTCCCAGTGGGGCAGAGGCTCAGGCTCGTGCTGGAGGGGAGGCAGACACAGGGCAGGGACTCACCCTCAGGAAGTGCCACCTGAGGCTAGCACAGGGAGCCCGGATTTGCCCTCAGATTTAGGGCCACATTCAGCTTGGGGGCAGTTCTGAGTGTCTGGCACGAGGCTAGACTCTCCCAGGCAGCTGCCCCCCAGCCCAGCACAAAACGCCCAGAGACGGGAGGGACCAAGACCCCACAGACTGCAGCAGGCCTCTCAAGAGTGGCCAGGCTCAGCAGGTGGCCTCCAGGCACCACCCAACTCAGGCAAACACCCCTGCTCTGCAGAGCCATGGGATTCCCTCCAGTGGACCCCGGGTTAGTGAGTCAGGACCCCTCCCACGCTGCCCGGCCAACCGCTCCCAACAGGAAACACAGGCCCGAGACCGCCCCAGCCTGCCTGACCCTGCGCTACCAAGCCAGGGCGGGCAGCTACCTTCCGGCAGGGTGCGGCCAGCCGCAGGCCGTGGGACAGGCTCTGGGTCCTGTGGTAGTTCACCAGCTCGGGCAGGCTGGGGAAGGACACCGCCTCGTTCAGGTGCAGCCGGCCCCTGGCGTGCCGCCAGATCTTGTAGTGTCGCACGGTCTGCGTGTCCCGCACTGGAGGGAGAGCGAGAGCCGTGTGGCCGCCCAAGTCCACCGCCTCCCACGCCTGCTCAGAGTTTCTGAGTCCCAACCCCTGCCCCCGCTCCCTTGGAACAACTCCCTCCTGCCCTGCAGGCTTTGGCCAAGCTCTAGGGCCTCTCCTGCTCCTCTGCCAGGTGGCCTCCACATGGGTGGGAGCTGCCCGAAAACCCATCCACGCTGAGTCCTCAGGGACAGGGCGGAGTCTCTCTGTACCCCACACACCCCAGACGCAGGGTCTCATGCTGGACAAGGTTCCCATGGGTGCCCAGGCAGGGCTGGCCTGAGAAGTCCCTGCCCTCCCAGGGAGGGGCCCTGCCTCACAACTGCCCTAGCAGCCAGCCACCCAGCCCCCAAGGAGGATCGGCCCAGGTGGGCAGAGGGCATGGGAGCCACCTGGAAAACAGCCCAGGTCCCCAGTCACAGCAGAGCGAGCCGGGATCCCCTCATGGATGGGAGAGCTTAGAGCAAGGACCCCCCGCAGGCAAGCGCTGGCTCGGAGGTCGCACCCGAGAGGACGTAGTCGGAGCTCGGCTTCTCGCTGACCCTGATCAGGAAGGCACCCTCAGCATTGCCCGCGGCCTGCAGCCGATGCACAGCTTCCGAGCGGGAGATGCAGCCGAAGAACCACCTGCAGGGGAGGGCGGCCTGA
>NW_016107870.1:494550-499504 GCF_001604975.1 Cebus imitator
GCCACCTCAAGCTTCCATCCCTGACCACAGCTGCCCTCAGGAGCTGTCGCTGACCCAGATGCCCTGAATGTCCCAAATGGCCAGCACAGGCCCCTGGGGACCCAGCATGGGGAGGGGCAGGGGGAGGAGCAAGCTTCTACCACACCCTACCCTGAGTGACCTCTATCTAGGGCTCAGAGCCTAGGGTGGAGTTGGGGAGGGCAACGGCACTGTCTGCACGCACACATGTGCACAGAGCTGCCTGCACACACACACCTGTGATACACGCACACACGTGCAGAGCTGCCTGCACCCACACACCTGTGATACACGCACACTCCCACACATGCGGACAGGTCACCCGCACACCTGAACACACCCGTACACTCACACGCACACAGCACTCGAATGCACTAACTCCTGGCTACAGGGTGTGGAGCTGGGGCAGCCCTGGACTGTGGACTTCCGGGTGGAGCTGGAAGAAGCTCCAGGTGTCCTGTTCCCGGCCCTGTGTGTGTCCGACTCCCTCAGGCCATGGCGCACAGACCCCACACAGAAGACCACCGCCCTGCATGGAGCCCCTGGGGTCCACCCCCTCCGCTTCTGCACAGCTGGCGGCACTGCCCCACTCAACCCTCCAACCACCTGGCCTCCTTCCCAACCCTCACCTGGGCGAGTTCTCTGGGTCTCTGCACCTGGGAGCTGACCAGCCTCTAGCCAGACCCCACCCCGCACTCCTGCTCCCTAACTCAGTCGTGGGTCTGCACATGATGGGGGTCTCCACCACGGCCCCAGCCTGGCGGCCTCTCTGCAGCCTCCCCTGCTTGTGACTGGGGTCCCCAGGAGCTAACCCCACACAGCCTGTGATTCGGGCACGCACACAGTAGGAGCCCAATCCGTGATGAGAAAAGCCGCTCTCAGGAGCCCGATCCACAGAAACCCCCCCACCAGAGCCCCTCCAGCCTGAGCGCCGAGCGGCCGTGGAGGCCAGCCCAGGCCACACCAGCTGCCCTCTGGTTCCTCGCAGGGCCGGGCAAGCAGGAAGCCTGCCCCGCAGCCGGCCGCTCCCCTGACTAGGTCGTGTGTCTGGTTCCGGCAGTTTGGAAGCTGAGCAAGCTTCATTCCCTCAAAGGCCCTGGAAACCCCCACAGAGCTCACTGGCCACCGGCCTCCCAGAAGTCCACCCTGGACCCCCTGTCCTTCCCAGGCCCTGGCAGAGCAGCCTCCACCACCAAGTTGTGACAAGGATGAGCACAAGGGAGGGGCCTGTGCCCGCTGAGCCGCAGACACAGTCCTGTCGGCGCTCCCGGGTGCCAGCGCACGGGGCATGGAGCAAGGACCAACCGGGATGCCCAGCCTGGACTTCAGGGCGCAGGAAGACAGAGCCGGGGTCCCCACCCTCCTGGGCCTCCTTGGGGCCAGCCCAGAGCCCTCTCCCTGCCCCGTGCCTAAAGGGTGGCTGTGCCAAAACTCCCGGGAGCTGGGGACACGCACGGTTCAGACTCCACCGTCTCCTTCTCCGCCAGGTAGTTGTGGGGCACATAGCCCTGGGCCACGGCCCCACCCGCCTCGTCCAGCAGCGTGGCCCACCACCACTGCTCCTCCTTCCTGGTCACGTGGAAGACGTCCCCCGCTCGGAAGCTCAGCTCCTCGTCTGTCCGGGCCTTGAAGTCCCAGAGGCCCACGTACTTGGGGCCCAGGTGAGCCTGGTCCCGTGACACCATGGCGGGCACCGAGGCAGGACCCGGCTGTGGGCTGCTGGAGCGCGGGGCTGGGCGTGGCAGGAGGCCGCCCGCCAGGCATCCCGCCCCCTTCCGCATGACAGGCAGGGAGGCAGCCACACCCAGCACCCACAGGCGCTGGAGAGCACCCGACCCATCTGAGGGCCCAGCCGGCCCCACGAGTCCTCACACCCACAGGGCCAGGCTGCACTGCCGGCTGCACGGGGCCCTTCTGGCCACTTAGCACCCCGGCTCTGGGAACCTGCCGGGCAGGCCCACAGGACCGGCCTGAGCGCTGGAGAGGGAGGGCGGAGGACCCCCAGACGGGGCCTTCTCAACCTTAGAGCCGAAGGGGCCAGATGGGGGCTGCCTCTCTCCCCACTTCTGGAAGCCTCCACTCACCCAGCCCAGACCCCAACCCTGAGCACAGGGCCCAATGCCGGGAGCTGCTGTGGGTGGGTATCCTGAGAGTCCCCTCAGGGGCCGGCCCCACCCAGCAGAGGACACAGGACTCGCCCTCGGGAAAGGGCCAAGCAGGGAAGAGGGAGTGGAGTCAGGGCAGCGATCACTGTGTGGGTCAGTCCCGAGGACTTCCTGGAAGAGGAGGGCCCAAGGATTACAGGGGGTCAGGGGTGATCCCGGGAGGCAGAGCCAGGGCACCCGCAGCTGAAGAAACGGACCCTGCCTTCCTCCACATGGACGCCAGGGGGCGGGCAAAGACCATGAGTGCGGCCTGGGAGTGCCACAGCGCCAGGGCCCAGGGCCCACCTCCTGCCCAGGCAGCCCCTCCAGCTGCAGCCTCTGCCTCCTTCTGCCCAGCCCCCACAGCCCCTGCCCCCTTTCAGCTCCCCTCCCCCTCCCACCCATGCCCGAGTGAGCCCTGACCTGACCCCCACCTGCACCCGGCTGCCGCCTGTCCCCACTTCACGGAGGCCCCCCAACCCACCCTCCCACCGACCCTGCTGTGTCCACCAGGGAGCTCAGACCCAGGGACCTCGACAGCAGCCGCAGGGAGCAGGACGGGGTGGGAAGGGACCCGCAGACTCTGCCAGGGGTGGTGGGGAGACCCCTCAACTGTGCATACTTGGACTTCTATTTTTATCGCAAAGAGAAATAATGGCACCTTCCACTCATTTTGTTTTGAGATTAAGAATAATCTGGATTATTTAACAGCTTCTTAGATTTCTGGGCAGCTCAGCGCTGACCAAAGTCGGGAGGGGCAGCGGGGTGTTAGGCTGGGTGTCGTCCCTCAGGCCCCCCAGCTCTGCCGGGGGTCGGTGGGGGTGATGCAGGGGGAGGTGTGGGAGGTGGTGATGAGGGGCAGGGGCAATGGGTGTTGGGTTGGGCCTCGTCCCTCAGGCCTCCCCAGCTCTGCCATCTTGGTGCCCACGAGCCTTGGGCCTCTGGGTCCATGAGTGTGTGTTCAGGGGGCCTCGAGTGCCCCTGAGTTCGGACGTACAGGACCTTCAGTCTAAGCCACACCAGGAATGGCCAGGAGGCAGCCCCTCCCCAATACCCAGGAGCACCAAACCTGTTTAGTGAGTGGCTGGCCAGATGCCTGGGAAGACACGGGGGCCACAGACACACCAGGTCCCCTTGAGCCCAGCACCTCCATTCCTCCCGGGTGGGCTGTGCCCATCTCAGCTCTGGACTCAGAGTGGCCACAGAAAGCACAGAGGGTGGGGCCTTCTGTGCCATGGGAGCCCCCAGGCTGCTGTACCAGGGACGTGCCCAGAACCGGAAGCTCAGCTCAAAGCCTCACTGGGCCCAGCTGACAGAGCCAGCTTCTCTCCTAGGCTCTCCCGCGCCTGTGGAGCGGGCAGCTGGCCAGCGTGCTGAAGGGCTCAGACAAATCCTCCTGCCCCACCATCTGCAGGTCCTGGCTCTGGCCACCTCCCTCCACGTGGCTTTGCTTACGGCCCCTGCGCTGTCCTGTCCTCTGAGCCTCCAGGGGCCTCTTCCTTCCGCGGGGCCACTTACCTTTGCACTCGGGAGCCTCGTCCCCCAGCTCCCTCCTGAGCCAGCCTGTGGATGGTGGCCATCAGAGCATTGGCTCAGCAGGTGCAGAGCTGACCCTGACTCTAGGGGATGAGGACCTCAGGCCTGAACTCGTCCTCAAACTTTCTGTCCCTGCAAGCCTTCTGGGCATGGCTCTGAGCCTGGGCTCCCAAAGGGTTGGGGGCAGGGTCTTCAGGGACCCTAAACACAGACCCCACTGGCCCCATGTGCCTGTCCCCCTCCCCTTGATTTGTCTCACAAAGACCTAAGCCAGATGCGCGGTGAGCGAGGCCAACCCCGTTCGTCTCTGCCACTCCTGCCTCGGTGACCCCAGAGTATTCACACCCAGAGGCTGCCCTGAGCCAGCTGCTGTTGTTTCCAGCACAACATGGCATCTACCCCCGACCCCCAACCTCTGGCCCCGCCTGACCCTGCGCAGCCAGAAGACCCCACATCCCCCAGGGCCCATCCTGAGGCCCCTGGAAATGGCCTCTGAGGACAGCTCCTAGGCCGCCAAGCCTCCCTGCCCACCCTTCCTGTGCCTGACCGAGCTCCTGGAGCCCACCCAGGAGACGGAACCAGCTGCTCAGGCAGCTTCTGCCAGTGCCTGTGGGGCTCTCACTGTCTGGGCACTGTGATGTCCTGGGCTTGGGGCCTGGGGACGTGGAGGCCACTCCAACCTGCATTTTCTAGCAGACCCCACACTCCAGCTCCTGGATCTGGGTTTGGGGAGCTGAGCCTGTGTGTGGTATGTGTCTGTGTTCATGTCTGGGTGGGCCAGTCCCCACGTACTGGGTGCTGCGTGTGTGCTGGGTTTGCGCACAGCACACCCTGTGCCTGCACAGCACGCGCCCGATGGTGTCAACACCGTGGTCTGCCGGGGAGTCCAGCACTGGCCACTTCCACAAACCCAAGCTGGGACTGGGGAGAGAACTGGGCCTCTGGCTCTTGACCCTGCAAGGGAGTCCAGGGAACCCGGACGACAGGCTTCAGCGAGGAGACACACTGCCTCGGGGTTTCCGAGGTTCCTCCCACCCCGACATGCTATTTGTCTCTGAGGAGTGCAGGGGACACGGACACACGGAGAAGGTCAGCCCTTCACTCTACGCCAGGGACACGGTCACACGGAGAAGGTCAGCCCTCCACTCTGCGCCAGGGACACGGTCACACGGAGAAGGTCAGCCCTCCGCTCTGCGCCAGGGACACGGTCACCCGGAGAAGGTCAGCCCTCCACTCTGCGCCAGGGACACGGTCAC